>NW_006408999.1:319437-323076 GCF_000296735.1 Chrysochloris asiatica | reverse complement strand
ATGTTTCACTACCCTGCCATGTAGCTAGCTCTCTGTATATGGACATTTTGGACTCGTCTTCCATGTAGCTATCTCTCTGTACATGCATATGTTGGACTGATCTGCCAAGAAGGTAGCTCTCTATATATGAACATATTGTACTTGTCTCCCATATAGGTGGCTCTCAGTATATGGTCAATTTGGACACATCCGTCATTTAGCTAGAATCCTGAATATGGTAGTGTTGCACTACCCTGCTATGTAGTTAGATCTCTGTATATAGACAAGTTGGACTTATCTGCCTTGTAGCTAGAACTCTGTGTATGGAAATGTTGCACTACAATGTCATGTAGCTAATCCTCTGCATATGGACATTTTGAACTTGCCTGCCATGTAGATAGCTCTCTGTAGATGGATATGTTGGACTGATCTGTCTAGTAGGTAGCTCTCTGTATATGAACATATTGGACTTGTGTGCCATATAGCTAGTTCTCAGTATATGGACACGTTGGACACATCTGCCATGTAGATAGAACTCTGTATATGGAAATGTTGCACTAACCTGCCATGTAGCTAGCTCTCTGTATATGGACATTTTGGACTCGTCTTCCATGTAGCTAGCTCTCTGTACATGGATATGTTGGACTGATCAGTGAAGTAGGTAGCTCTCTGTATATGAACATATTGGATGATCTGCCATGTAGCGAGCTCTCAGTATATGGACATGTTGGACTCATCTGCCATGTAGCTACTACCCTGTGTATGGACATGGTGGACTTCTCTGCCATGTAGCTACCTCTCAGTGTATGGACACATTGGACACATCTGCTATATACCTAGAACTCTATGTATGGGAAATGTTGCAAAACTCTGCCATGTATCTAGCTCTCTGTATATAGACAAGTTGGACTCATCTGCCTTCTAACTAGAACTCTATATATGGATATGTTTCACTACCCTGCTATGTAGCTAACTCTCTGTAAATGGACATTTTGAACTCGTCTGCCATATGGCTAGCTCTCTTTACATGGATATATTGGACTGATCTGCCAAGTAGGTAGCTCTCTTTATATGAACATATTGGACTTGTCTGCCATGTAGCTACTTCTCAATATATGGAATCATTGGACACATCTGCCTTGTAGCTAGGACTGTGTATATGTAAACGTTGCACTACCCTGCCACGTAGTTAGTTCTCTGTATATAGAAAAGGTGCAGTCATCTGCCTTGTAGCTATAATTCTCTATATGGAAATGATGCATTACCCTATCATGTAGCTACCTCTCCATTTTTGGACATTTTGGACTCATTTCACATGTAGCTAGCTCTCGGTACATGGATATATTGGACTGATCTGAAAAGTTGGTAGCTCTCTATATATGGACATATTGGATTTGTCTGCCATGTAGCTAGCTCTCAGTGTATGGACATGTTGGACAAATCTGTCATGAAGATACAACTCTCTGTATGGAAGTGTTGCACTACTCTGCCTTGCAGCTCGCTCTCTCTATATAGACAAGTTGGACTCATCTGCCTTGTACCCAAAACTCTGTATATGGAAATGTTTCACTACACTTCCATGTAGCTAGCTCTCTGTATATGGACATTTTGGACTCATCTTCCATGTAGTTAGCCCTCTGTACATGCGTATGTTGGACTGATCTGCCAAGAAGTTAGCTCTTTGTATATGAACATATTGTACTTGTCTGCCATATAGGTGGCTCTCAGTTTATGGCCACCTTGGACACATCCACTATGTAGCTAGAACTCTGTATATGATAATGTTGCACTACCCTACCATGTAGTTAGATCTCTATATATAGACAAGTTGGACTCATCTGCCTTGTAGCTAGAACTCTATGTATGAAATTGTTACACTACCATGTGATGTAGCTAACCCTCTGTATAAGGACATTTTGAACTTGTCTGCCATGTAGCTAGCTCTCTGTAGATGGATATGTTGGACTGATCTGCCAAGTAGGTAGCTCTCTGTATATGAACATGTTGGACTTGTGTGCCATATAGCTAGTTCTCAGTATATGGACACGTTGGACACATCTGCCATGTAGACTGAACTCTGTATATGGAAATGTTGCACTACCCTGCCATGTTGCTATCTCTGTATATGGACATTTTGGATTCATCTGACATATAGCTAGCTCACCATGAATGGATATGTTAGTCTAATCTGCCATGTAGGTAGTTCTCTGTATATGAACATATTGGACTTTTCTACCATGTGGCTTGCTCTCTGTATATGGACATATGGGACTCATCAGCCATGTAGCCAGCTTTCTCTGTATGAACATGTTGGACTCATCTGTCTTGTTATTAGTCCTCTTTACATACTCATGTTGGATTCATCTGCCATGTAGGTAGCTCTCAGTATATGGACATATGGGAGTCATCCACCATGTAGCTATTACTCTGCATATGGACCTCTTGGACTACTGTGCCGTGTCCCTGGCTTTTAGTATATGGACACATTGTACTCATCTGTCTTGTAGCTAGAACTCTGTATATGGACATGTTGCACTACTCTGCTATGTTGCTATCTCTGTATATGGGCATTTTGGATTCATCTGACATATAGCTAGCTCACCATGAATGGAAATGTTAGTCTAATCTGCCATGTAGACAGCTCACTGTTTATAATGATATGGGAATTGTCTGACATGTAGCAAGCTCTCTGTATATGGACATGTTGGACTCATCTGCCATGTAGCTAGAACTCTGTATATGGACATAGTGGACTACTCTGCCATGTAGCTAACTCTGAGCATATGGACACATTGGACTCATCTGCCATGTGGGTATTACTCTGTATATGGACATCTTGGACCACTGTGCCATATAGCTAGCTCTGAGTATGTGGATACGGTGGACTCATCTGCCATATAGCTAGAACTCTGCATATAGACATGTTGCACTACTCTGACATGTAGCTATCTCTGTATATGGACATTTTGGACTCAATTGAAATGTAGTTAGCTCTCCGTGCATGGATACATTTGACTGATCTGCCATGTAGGTAGCTCTCTGTTTATATAGATATGGGAATTTTCTGCCATGTAGCAAGCTCTCTGTATATGGACATGTTGAAGTCATCTGCCATATTGCCAGCTCTCTCTGTATGAACATGTTGGACTTATCTGCTTTGTAGATAGCTCTCAATCTATGGACATGTTGGAGTCATCAGCCATATTGCCAGCTCTCTCTGTATGAACATGTTGGACTCATCTGCTTTGTAGATGGCTCTCAATCTATGATGACATGTTGGAGTCATCTGCCATGTAGCTAGCTCTTAGTATATGGACACGTTGGACTCATAAGCCAAGGTGCTAGACCTCTGTATATGGAAATCTTGCACTATGCTGCCATGTAGCTAGCTCTCTGTATACGGACACGTTGGATTCATCTGCCATGTAGATAGAACTCAGTATATGGAAATCTTGCACTACTCTGCCATGTAGCTAGCTCTATGTATATGGACATGTGGGACTTATCAGCCATGTAGACAGCTCTCTCTGTATGAACTCGTTGGACTCATCTGTCTTGTTTATGGTCCTCTAAGGAACTCTGGTAGCGTAGTGGTTACGAATCGGGCTGCAAACCTTAAGGTCAGCGGTTCGAAACTACCAGCTGCTCCGCGGGAGAAAG
>NW_006408999.1:316403-319272 GCF_000296735.1 Chrysochloris asiatica | reverse complement strand
ACTCATCTGCCATGTAGCTAGAACTCTGTATATGGACATGTTGAACTACTCTGCCATGTAGCTATCTCTGTATATGGACATTTTGGATTCATCTGACATGTAGCTAGCTCTACGTGCATGGATATGTTAGACTGATCTGCCATGTAGGTAGTTCACTGTTTATAAAGATATTGGAATTGTCTGCCATATAGCAAGCTCTCTGTATATGTTCATGTTGGACGTATCAGTCATATAGCCAGCTCTCTATGAATGAACATGTTGGACTCATCTGTCTTTTAGCTAGCTCTCAATATATGGACACATTGGACACATCTGCCATGTAGCTAGAAATCTGTTTATGGAAATGTTGCACTACTCTGCCTTGTAGCTAGCTCTCTGTATTAGGAAATTTAGGACTCGTCTGCCATGTAGCTATTTCTCTGTGCATTGGTATGTTGGACTGATCTACCATGTAGGTAGCTCTCTGTATATGAAGATATTGACTTGTCTGCAAGGTAGCGTGCTCTCAGTATATGGACATGTTGGACTCATCTGCCATGTAGCTAGAAGCCTGTATATGGAAATGTTGCACTACACTGCCATGTAGCTTGCTCTTATTATATGGACACGTTGGACTCATCTGCCATGTAGCTAGAACTCTGTAATGTTGCAATACAGTGCCATGTAGCTATCTCTCTATATATGTAAATTTTGGACTTGTCTACCATGTAGCTAGGTCTCTGTACATGGATTTATTGGACTGATCTGTCATGTAGGTAGCTCTCTGTATATGAACATATTGGACTTGTCTGATATGTAGCCAGCTCTCAGTATATGGACATGTTGGACTCATCAGCTGTAGCCAGGTCTCTGTGTATGAACATTATGGACTCATCTGTCTTGTAGTGAAACCTCTAAATATACACAGGTTGGATTCATTTGGCATGTAGCTAACTCTCAGTATATGGGCATGTTCGACTCATCTGCCATGTAGCTAGAACTCTGTATATGGAAATGTTCCACTACTCTGCCATGTAGCTAGCTCTCTGTATATGAACAAGTTGGACTCGTCTGCCGTGTAACTAGCTCTCTGTACATGGATATGTTGAGTTGATCTGCCATGTAGGTAGCTCTCTGTATATTAAGATATTGGATTTGTCTTCCATGTAGCTAGCTATCAGTATATGGACATGTTGGACTCATCAACAATGTAACCAGCTCTCTCTGTATGAACATGTTGGACTCATGTGCCTTGTTGCTACTCGTCTATATATACACATGTTGGAGTTATCTGCCATGTAGTTTTTAGTCTGTATATGGAAATCTTGGACTACTGTGTCATGTAGCTAGCTCTGAGTATATGGACTCATCTGCCATGTAGCTAGAACTCTGTATATGGCAAGGTTGCACTACTCTTCCATGTTGCTAGCGCTCTATTTATGATCATTTTGGTCTCGTCTGTCATGCAGTTAGCTCTCTGTATATGGAAATATTGGCCTCGTTTGTCATGTAGCTAGCTCTCTGAACATGGATATGTTGAACCTGATCAGTCATGTAGGTAGCTATGAATATATGAAGATATTGGACTTGTCTGCCATGTAGCTAGCTCTCTGAATATGGACATGTTGGACTCATGAGCCAACATGTGTAGACAGCTCTATGTGTATGATCATGTTGGACTCATCTACCTTGTAGCTAGCCCTCTAAATATACACATGTTGGATTCATCTTCCATGCAGCTAGCTCTAAGAATATGGACATTTACTCATCTGCCATGTCACTAGTACTCTGTATATGGACATGTTGGACTACTCTGCCATGTATCTAGAACTCTGTATATGGAAATGATGCACTACTCTGCCATGTAGCTAGCTCTCTGTATATGGACATGTTGACCTCGTTTGTCATGTAGCTAGCTCTCTGTACATGGATATGTTGGACTGATCATTCATGTAGGTAGCTCTGTATATATGAAGATATTGGACTTTTCTGCCACGTAGCTAGCTCTCTGTATATGGACACGTTGGACTCATCAGCCATGTAGCCAGATCTCTGTGTATGAACATGTTGGACTCATCTGCCTTGTAGCTAGCCCTCTAAATATACACATTTTGGATTCAACTTCCATGCAGCTAACTCTCAGAATATGGACATGTTGGACTCATCTGCTATGTCGCTAGTACTCTGTATTTGGACACGTTGGACTACTCTGCCATGTATCTAGAACTCTGTAAATGGAAATGAAGCACTACTCTGCCATGTAGCTAGTTCTCTGTATATGGACATGTTGGACTCATCTGCCATGTACCTAGAACCCTGTATATGGAAATGTTGCACTACTCTACCATGTAGCTAGCTCTCTGAATATAGACATTGTGGACTCGTCTGCCTTTTGGCTGGCTTATTATACATGGTTATGTTGGACTGATCTGTCACATAGGTAGTTCTGAGTATATAAACATATTGGACTTGTCTGCCATGTACCTAGCTCTCAGCATATGGACATGTTGGCCTAATCAGCCATGTAGCCAGGTCTCTGTGTATGAACATGTTGGACTCATCTGCCTTGTAGCTAGCCCTCTAAATATACACATTGTGGATTCAACTTCCATGCAGCTAACTCTCAGAATATGGACATATTGGACTCATCTGCTATGTCGCTAGTACTATGTATTTGGACACGTTGGACTACTCTGCCATGTATCTAGAACTCTGTAAATGGAAATGATGCACTACTCTGCCATGTAGCTAGCTCTCTGTATATGGACATGTTGGACTCATCTGCCATGTACCTAGAACCCTGTATATGGAAATGTTGCACTACTCTACCATGTAGCTAGCTCTCTGAATATAGACATTGTGGACTCGTCTGCCTTTTGGCTGGCTTATT
>NW_006408999.1:309277-315742 GCF_000296735.1 Chrysochloris asiatica | reverse complement strand
CACATGTTGGACTCATCTGCCATGTAGCTAACTCTCAGTATATGGACATGTGGGAGTCATCTGCCATGTGGCTATTACTCTGTATATGGACATCTTGGACTACTCTGCCTTATAGCTAGCTCTGAGTATGTGGACACATTGAACTCATCTGCCACATAGCTAGAACTCTGCCTATGGACATGTTACATTACTCTGACATGTAGCTATCTCTGTATATGGACATTTTTGACTCAATTGACATGCAGATACCTCTCTGTGCATGGATATATTGGACTGATCTGTCATGTAGGTAGCTCTCTGTTTATAAAGATATTGTAATTGTCTACCATGTAGCAAGCTCTTTGTATATGGACAAGTTGGAATCATCAGCAATATATCCAGCTCTCTGTGTATGATCATGTTGGACTCATCTGCTTTGTAGATAGCTCTCAATCTATGGACATGTTTGAATCTTCTGCCATGTAGCTAGCTCTTAGTATATGGACACATTGGACTCATCTGCCAAAGAGCTAGACCTCTGTATATGGAAATTTTGCACTACACGAGAGCTACCTACTTGGCAAAGCAGTCCAACATACCCATGTACAGAGAGCTAGCTACATGGCAGACGAGTCCAAAGTGTCCATACACAGAAAGCTGCCTACAGGGCAGTGATGTGCAACATTTCCATGTACAGAGTTCTAGCTACAAGGCAGATGAGTCCAACTTGTCTATATACAGAGAGCTGGCTACATGGCAGAGTAGTGCAACGTTTCCATATACAGAGTTGTAGCTAAATGGCAAATGTGTCCAACATGTCTGTATACTAACAGCAACCTACATGGCAGATAAGTCCAAAATATCCATGCACAGAGAGCTAGCTACATGGTAGACGAGTCCAAAATGTCCATATACAGAGAGCTAGCTACATGGCAGGGCAGTGCAACATTTCCATATACAGAGTTCTAGCTACAAGGCAGATGAATCCAACTTATCTATATACAGATAGCTAGCTACATGGCAGCATAGTGTAACATTTCCATATATAGAGTTCTAACTACATGGCAGATGTGTCCAACGTGTCTTTAAAATGAGAGCTAGTTACATGGCAGACAAGTCCAATATGTTCATATACAGAGGGCTACCTACTTTGCAGATCAGCCTAACATATCCATGTACAGAGAGCTAGTTACATGACAGACGAGTCCAAAATATCCCTATACAGAGAGCTAGCTACATGGCATCGTAGTGCAACATTTCCATATACAGAATTCTGGCTACAAGGCAGATGAATCCAACTTGTCTATATACAGAGAGCTAGCTACATGGCACAGTAGTGAAACACTGCCATATACAGAGCTATATCTACATGGCAGATGTGTCCACCGTGTCCATACACTGAGAGTTAGCTATATGGGAGACAAGTCCAATATGTTCATATACAGAGAGCTACCTACTTGGAAGATCAGTCCAACATTTCCATGTACAGAGAGCTAGCTGCATGTCAGATGATTCCAAAATGTCCATATACAGAGAGGTGGCTACATCGCAGGGTTGTGCAACATTTCCATATACTGACTTCTAGCTACATGGCGATGTGCCAATGGTGTTCATATACTGAGAGCTACCTACATGGCAGACAAATCCAATATGGTCATATACAGAGAGCTACATACTTCTCAGATCAGTCCAACATATCCATGTACACAGAGCTAGATACATGGCAGACGAGTACAAAATATACATTTACAGAGAGCTAACCACATGGCAGGGTAGTCCAACATTTCCGTACAAAGAGTTCTAACTATAAGGCAGATGAGTCCAACTTGTCTATATATATAGATCTAACTACATGGCAGGGTAGTGCAACATTTCTATATTCAGAGTTCTAGCTACATGGCAGATGTGTCCATCGTGTCCATATACAAATAGCTACCTACATGGCAGATCAGTCCAAAATATTCATGTAGAGAAAGCTAGCTACATGGCAGACGAGTCTAAAATATCCATAAACAGAAAGCTACCTACAGAGCAGGGATGTGCAACATTTCCATGTACAGAGTTCTAGCTACAAGGTAGATGAGTCCAACTTGTCCTTATACAGAGTGCTAGCTACATATCAAAGTAGTGCAACATTTCCATATACAGAGTTCTAGCTTCATGGCAGATGTGTACAACGTGTCCATATACTCAGAGCTAACTACATGGCAGATCAGGTCAAAATATCCATGTAGAGAGCTAGTACCTACATGTCAGGCGAGTCCAAAATGTCCTTATACAAAGAATTAGCTACATGCCAGAGTAGTGCGTAATTTCCATATATAGAGTTTAAGCTACATGGCAGATGAGTCCAAATTGTTCATATACTAAGAGCTAGGTATATGGATGAGTAGTCCAACATGTCCATATATGTGGTACTAGCTACCTAGCTAATGAGTCCAACATGTCCATATACTGAGAACTAGCTATATGACAGACAAGTCCAGGATACTAAGAGCTAGGTACATGGATGAGTAGTCCAACATGTCCATATACATGGTACTAGCTACCAAGCTAATGAGTCCAACATGTCCATATACTGAGAACTAGCTATATGACAGACAAGTCCAGTATGTTCATATACAGAGAGCTGTGTAGTTGGCATATAAGTCCAACATATCCATGTACAGAGAATTATCTACATGGCAGACAATTACAAAATATTCATATATTTAGAGCTAGCTAAATGGCAGAATAGTGCATCATTTCCACATACATAGTTCAAGCTACATGGCTTATGAGTCAAAAGTGTTTATATATTGAGAGCTATCGACATGGAGGAGTAGTGCAAAATGTCCATATACAAGGTACTATCAACCTGGCTAATGATTCCAACATGTTCATATACTGAGAGCTAGCTCCATGGCACACAAGTCCAATATGTTCATATACAGAGAGCTACCTACTTGCCAGATCAGTCCAACATATCCATGTTCAGAGAGCTAGCTACATGGCAGACAAGTCCAAAATGTCCATATACAGAGAGCTAGCTAAATGGCAGAGACGTGCAACATTTCTACATGCAGAGTTCTACCTATATCGTAGCTGTGTACAAGGTGTCCATATACTGTGAGCTACCTACATGGCAGATCACTTCAAAATATCCATGCTCAGAGAGCTAGCTACATGTCAGACGAGCTCAAAATGTCCTTATACAGAGAGCTAGCTATATGGCAGAATAGTGCATCATTTCCATATACAGAGTTCAAGCTGCAAGGCAGATGAGTCCAAAGTTTTCATATACTGAGAGCTAGGTTCATGGATGAGTAGTCCAACATGTCCATATACAGGGTACTAACAACATGGCTAATGTGTCCAACATGTCCATATACTGAGAGCTAGCTACAGGGCAGACAAGTCCAATATGTTCATATACAGAGCGCGAACTACTTGCCAGATCAGTCCAACATATCCATGTACAGAGAGCTATCTACATGGCATACGAGTCCAAAATGTCCATATACAGAGAGCTAGCTACATGAGAGAGTAGTGCAACATTTCCATATACAGAGTTCTACCTACATGGTAGATGTGTACAATGTGTCCATATACTGTGAGCTACCTACATGGCAGATTAGTTCCACATATCCCTGCTCAGGGAGCTAGCTACATGTCAGATGAGTACAAAATGTCCTTATACAGAGAGGTAGCTACATGGCATAGTAGTGCATCATTTCCATATACAGAGTTCAAGCTACATGGCAGATGAGTACAAAGTGTTCATACACTGAGAGTATTCAAACATGTCCATATACAAGGTACTAGCTACCTGGCTAATGAGTCCAATATGTCCATATACTAAGAACTAGTTACATGGCAGACAAGTCCAGTATGTTCATATACAGAGACCTAACTAGTTGGCATATCAGTCTAACATATCCATGTATAGAGATCTAGCTACATGGCAGACGAGTCCAAAATGTCCATATACAGAGAGCTAGCTACATGTCAGGGTAGTGCAATATTTCCATATTCAGACTTCTAGCTACATGGCAGATGTGTTCAACGTGTCGATACAGTGAGAGCTACCTACATGGCAGAACTGTCCAACATGTCTATATACTGAGGGTTACATGAGTTCAACATGTCCATATACTGAGGATTAGCTACAGGGAAGAAAAATCCAATATGTTCATATATAGAAAGCTAACTACTTGACATATCAGTCAAAGATATCCATGTACAGAGAGCTAGCTACATGGCAGATGAATCCAAAATGTCCATATATAGACAGCTACAAGGCATACAAATCCAACATATTCATATACAGAGAGTTACCTACTTGGCAGATCAATCCAACATATCCATGAACAAAGAGCTAGATACATGATAGATGAGTCGACAATGTCCATATGCAGAGAGCTAGATACATGGCAGAGTAGTGCAAAATTTGCATATACAGAGTTTTAGCTACAAGGCAGATGAGTCCAACTTGTCTAAATACAGAGAGCTAGCTACATGGCAGGGTAGTGCAACATATCCATATACAGAATTTTAGCTACAAGGCCAATGAGTCCAACTTGTCCATATACTGAGAGCTACCCACATGGCAGAGTAGTCCAACATGTCTATATACAGAGGGCTAGCTTCAAGGTAGGGTAGTGCAACATTTCCATATACAGTGTTCTAGCTACAAGTCAGATGAGTCCCACTTGTCCATATACTGAGAGCTAGCTACATGGCAGACAAGTCCAAAATTTCCACATACAGAGAGCTAGCTAAATGACAGGGCAGTGCAACATTTCCATATACAGAGTTCCAGCTTCAAGGCAGATGAGACCAACTTGTCTATATACAGAGAGTAAGCTACATGGCAGAGAAGTGCAACATTTCCATACACAGAGTTCAAGCTACCTGGCAGATATGTCCAACGAGTCCATAAACTGAGAGCTACCAACATGGCAGATCAGTCCAAAATATCCATACACAGAGAGCTAGCTACATGTCAGACGAGTCCAAAATGTCCACATACAGAGAGCTAACTACAAGGCAGAGTAGTGCATCATTTCCATATGCAGAATTCAAGCTATATGGCAGATGAGCTCAAGTGTTCATATACTGAGAGCTAGCTACATGGTAGAGTAGTCCAACATGTCCATATAAAGAGTACTAACTACATGGCAGATGTATCCAACGTTTCCATATACTGAGAGCCACCTACAGGTCAGACAAGTGCAATATGTTCAAAAACAGAGAGCTACCTACATGGCAGAACAGTTCAACATATCCATGTACAGACAGCTAGCTACATGGCAGATGAGTCTTATATGTCCATATACAGAGAGTTAACTACATGTCAGGGTAGTGCAACATTTCCATAGACAGAGTTCTAGCTACATGGCAGATGTTTCCAACTTGTCCATATATTGATTGCTAGCTACATGACAGAGTAGTCTAACATGTCCATATAAAGAGTACTTGCTACCTGGCTAATGAGTCAAACATGTCCATATACTGAGAGCTAGCTACATGGCAGATAAGTCCATTATGTTCATATACAGAGATCTAGATACATGGACGGGTAGTGCAACATTTCCATTTACAGAGTTCTAGCTACATGGCAGATTTTTCCAAAGTGTCCATATACTGAGAGCTACCTACATGGCAGATCAGTCCAAAATATCCATGCACAGAGAGCTAGGTATATGTCATATGAGTCCAAAATGTCCATATACAAAGAGCTAGCTTCATGACAGGGTAGTGCATCATTTCGAAATACAGAGCTCAAGTTAAATGGCAGATTAGTCCAAAATGTCCATACACAGAGAGCTAGCTACATGGCAGGGTAGTGCAACATTTCCATATATAGAGTTCTAGGTACAAGGCAGATGAGTCCAACTTGTCTACCTAAAGAGAGATACATACTTGGCAGATCAGTCCAACATATCCATGTACAGAGAAGTAGCTACATGGCAGACAAGTCCAATATGTACATATACAGAGTTATAGCTACATTGCAGATGTATCCAACATGTCCATATACCGAGAGCTAGCTATATGGCAGACAAGTCAAAAATGTCTATATACAGAGAGCTACCAACATGGAAGAGTAGTCCAACATGTCTGTCTACAGAGTGCTAGCTACAAGGCAGATGATTCCAACATGTCTATATACAGAGAGCTTGATACATGGCAGTGTAGTGCAAAATTTCCATATACAGAGTTCTAGCTACAAGGAAGATGAGTCCAACTTGTCTATGTACAGAGAGCTAGCTGTATGGCAGTGTAGTGCAACATTTCCATATACATAGTTCTAGCTACAAGGTAGATGAGGCCAACTTGTCCATATAGTGAGAGCTAGATACATGGCAGAGAAGTACATCATGTCGATATACAGGGTGCTAGCTACACTCTGGTAGCGTAGTGGTTACGAATCGGGCTGCGAACCTTAAGGTCAGCGGTTCGAAACTACCAGCTGCTCCGCGGGAGAAAGATGAGGCTTTCTAC
>NW_006408999.1:298687-309177 GCF_000296735.1 Chrysochloris asiatica | reverse complement strand
CTTTCTACTCCCGTAAAGATTTACACCCTCGGAAACCCTGTACAGGGTCGCTATGGGTCGGAACCGACTCGACGGCACTTAACAACAACAACAGCTACATGGCAGATGACTCCAACATGTCCATATACGGAGAGCTAGCTACGTGACAGACGGCTACAAAAAGTCCATATACAGAGAGCTAGCTACATGGCAGAGTAGTGCAACATTTCCATATACAGAGATCTAGCTGCAAGGAAGATGAGTCCAACTTGTCTATATACACAGAGCTACCTATATGGAAGAGTAGTCCAACATGTCTTTATACAGAGGGCTAGCTACACAGCAGATGAGTGAAACATGTCTATACACAGAGAGCTAGCTACATGGAAGGGTAGTGCAAAATTTCCATATGCAGAGTTCTAGCTACAAGGAACATGAGTCCAACTTGTCTATGTACAGAAAGCTAGGTGCATGGCAGAGTAGTGCAACATTTCCATATACAGAGTTCTAGCTACAAGGTAGATGAGACCAACTTGTCCATATATTGAGAGCTAAATACATGGCAGAGAAGGCCAACATGTCCATATACAGGGTACTAGCTACCTGGCTAATGAGTCCAACATGTCCATATAAAAAAAGCAAGCTGCACAGCAGACAAGTCCAATATGTTCGTACACAGAGAGCTACCTCTTTGGCAGATCAGTCAAACATATCAATGTACAGAGAGCTAGCTACATGGCAGACGAGTCCAAAATGTCCATATACAGAGAGCTAGCTACATGGCAGAGTAGGGCAACATTTCCATATACAGAGTTCTACCTACATGGCAGATGTGTAATACCTGTAAATATACTGAGAGGTTGCTACATAGCAGAGTAGTCCAATATGTCCATATACAGGTTACTAGCTACATGGCAGATGAATCCATCATGTCCATATACTGAGAGTTAGCTACATGGCAGACAAGTTCAATATGTTCATATTCAGCGAGCTATCTACTTGGCAGATCAGTCCACCAAATCCATGTAAAAATTGCTAGCTACATGGCAGAGGAGTCCAAAATGTCTATATACAGAGAGCTAGCTACATGGCAGGGTACTGCAACATTTCCATATACAGCATTCTAGCTATAAGGCAGTTGTGTTCAACTTGTCTATATACAGAGAGCTAGCTACATGGCAGAGTAGTGCAACATTTCCTTATACAGAGTTCTAGCTTCATGGCAGATGTATCCAAAGTGTCCATATACTGAGAGCTACCTACATGGCAGATCAGTACAAAATATCCATGCACAGAGAGTCCAAAATGTCCATATACAAAGAGCTAGCTATATAGCAGCATAGTGCATCATTTCCATTAACAGAGTCCATATACTGATTTACATGGCAGATGAGTCCTAAGTGTTCATATACTGAGAACTAGCTACATGGATGAGTAATCCAACATGTCCATATACATGGTACTAGCTACCTGGCTAATTAGTCCAACATGTCCACATACAAATAGCTAGCTACATGACAGACAAGACCAATATGTTCATATACAGAGAGCTATCTTCTTCGCATATCAGTCCAACATATCCATGTACACAGAGCTAAATACATGGCAAATGAGTCCAAAATGTCCATATACTTAGAGCTAGCTACATGGCAGGCGAGTGCAACATTTGCATATACAGAGGTTTAGCTACAAGGCAGATGAGTGCTACTTGTCTATATACAGAGAGCTAGCTATATGGCAGTATAGAGCAACATTTCCATATTGATGCACAGAGAGCTAGCTACAGGTCAAATGGGTCCATAATATCCATATACAGAGACCTAGCTACATGGCAAAGTAGTGCATCATATCTATATTAAGAGTTCAATCTACATGGCAGATGAGTCCAAAGTGATCATATACATATAAAGAGACCTAGCTACATGGCAAAGTAGTGAATCATATCTATATTAAGTGTTCAATCTACATGGCAGATGAGTCCAAAGTGTTCATATACTGAGAGCTTTCTACATGGCAGAGTAGTCCAAAATGTCCATATAAAGAGTACTAGCCACATAGCAGATGTGTCCAACGTGTCCATATACTGAGAGCTACATGTCAAACAAGTCCAAAATGTCCATATAGAGAGCTAGCTACATGGCAGGTAAGTGCAACATTTCCATATACGGAGTTCTATGTACAAGGCAGATGAGTCCAACTTGTCTATATACAGAGATACAGTTACATGGCTGAGTAGTGCAACATTTCCATATACAGAGTTCAAGCTACATGGCAGATGAGAACAAAGTGTTCATATACTGAGAGCAAGCTACATGGCAGAATAGTTTAACATGTCGATATAAAGAGTACTAGCTACATGGCAGATGTGATCAACGTACTCACATACTAAGATCTAGCTACATGGAAGAAAAATCCACTATGTTCATATACAGAGAGCTACCTACTTGGGAGATCAGTCCAACATATCCATGTACAGAGAGCTAGCTACATGGTAGACGAGTCCAAAATGTACATATAGAGAGAGCCAGCTACATGGCAGAGTAATCCAGCATGTCCTTATACAGGGTACTAACTACATGCCAGATGAGTCCAACATGTCCATTTACTGAGATTTAGCTACATGGCAGACAAGTCCAATATGTTCATATAACGAGGGCTACCAACTTGGCAGTTCAGTCCAACATATCCATGCACAGAGAGCTAACTACATGGCATATGAGACAAAATGTCCATATACAGAGAGCTAGCTACATGGCAGTTTAGTGCAACATTTCCATATATAGAAGTCTAGCTAAAATGTAGATGAGTCCAACTTTTCTATATAGAGAGAGCTATCTTCATGGCAGGGTGGTACAACATATACATATACAGAGTTCTTGCTACAAGTCAGATGAGTGCAATCTGTCTATATACAGATAACTAGCTACATGGCAGAGTAGAGCAACATGTCCTTATACAGGGTACTAGCTACATGGCAGATGTGTCCAACATATCCATATACCAAGAGCATGCTACAAAGCAGAGAAGTCCAAAATGTTAATATACAGAGAGCTACATACTTGGCAGATCAGTCCAACATAGCCATGTACAGAGAGCTAGCTACATGGCAGGGAAGTGCAACATTTCCATATACAGAGTTCTAGCTACAAGGAAGATGAATATAATTTGTCTGTATACAGAGAGCTAACTACATGGCAGAGTAGTGCAACATTTCCATATACAGAGTTATAGCTATATGGAAGATGTGTCCAATGTGCCCATATAAAGAGAGTTAGCTGCATGGCAGATGAGTCCAACATGTCCATATACTGAGAGCTAGTTACATGGCTGACAAGTCCAATATGTTCATATACAGAGAGCTACCTACTTGGCAGATCATTCCAACATATCCATGTACAGAGAACTAGCTACATGGTAGACGAGTCCAAAATGTCCATATACAGAGAGCTAGCTACATGGCATGGAAGTGCAACTTTTCCATATCCAGAGTTCTAGGTACATGGCAGATGTGTCCAACGTGTCCATATACTGAGAGCTACCTTCATGGCATATCAGTCCAAAATATCTATGCACAGAGATCTAGCTACATGTCAGATGAGTCCAAAATGTCCATATACAGAGAGCCAACTTCATGGTAGAGTAATACATCATTTCCATATACAGAGTTGAATCTAAGTGGAAGATGAGTCCAAAGTGTTCATATATTGAGGGCTATTTACATGGATGACTAATCCAACATGTCAATATACATGGTACAAGCTACCTGGCTAATTAGTCCAACATGTCCATTTACTGATAGCTAGTAACATGGCAGACAAGACCAATATATTCATACACAGATAGCTATCTTCTTTGCATATCAGTCTAACATATCCATGTACACAGAGCTAGATACTCGGCAAATGAGTCCAAAATGTTCATATACAGATAGCTAGCTACGTGGCACAGTAGTCCAACATTTCCATTTACAGTGTGCTAGCTACAAGGCAGATGAGTCCAATTTGTCCATATACAGAGAGCTAGCTACATGTCAGAGTAGTGCAATATTTCCATATACAGAATTCTACGTACATTGTAGATATGTACAAAGTGTCCATATACTGTGAGATGGCAGATCAGTTCAAAATATCCATGCACAGAGAGCTAGCTACATGTCAGAGGAGTCCAAAATTTCCTTATACAGAGAGCTAGCCATCTACATGGCAGAGTATTGCATCATTTCCATATATAGAGTTCAAGCTACAGGGCAGATGAGTCCAAAGTGTTCATATACTGAGACCTAGGTTCATGGATAATAAGTCCAACATGTCCATATACAGGGTACTAGCTTCCTGGCTAATGAGGCCAACATGTCCATATACTAAGAATGAGAGACATAACAGGCAAGTCCAGTATGTTCATACACAGAGAGCTATCTAGTTGGCATATCAGTCCAACATATCCATGTACAGAAAGCTAGCTACATGGCAGATGAGTCCAAAATATCCATATACAGACAGCTAGCTATATGACAAGGTAGTGCAACATTTCCATGTACAGAGTTCTAGCTACATGGCAGCTGTGTTCAACGTGTCCATATAGTGAGAGCTACCTACATGGCAGAGCAGTCCAACATGTCCATATAAAGTGTACTAACTACAGGGCAGATGAGTCCAACATGTCCATATACTGAGGGCTAGCTACATGGCAGACGAGTCTAACATGTCCATATAAAGAGAGCTACCTACTTTGCATATCAGTGAAACATATCCATGTGCAGAGAGCTAGCTACACTGCAGACGAGTACAAAATGTCCATACACATAGAGAAGCCTACATGGCACACAAGTCCAATATGTTCATATACAGAGAATTACTTATTTGGCGGATCAGTCCAACATATCCATGTACAAAGAGCTAGCTACATGGCAGACGAGTCCAAAATGTCCATATACAGAGAGGTAGCTACATGGCAATGTAGTGCAACATTTCCATATAAAGAGTTCTAGCTACAAGGCAGATGTGTCCAACTTGTCTGTATACAGAGTGCTAGCTACATGTCAGAGTAGTGCAACATTTCCATATACAGAGTTCTAGTTACATGGCAGATGGGTCCAACGTGACCATTTACTGAGAGCTAACTACATGTCAGATCAGACCAAAATATTGATGCACAGAGAGCTAGCTACATGTCAGACGAGTCCATAATATCCATATACAGAGACCTAGCTATATGGCAGAGTATTGCATCATATCTATATTAAGAGTTCAATCTACCTGGCAGATGACTCCAAAGTGTTCATATACTGACAGCTAGCTATATGGCAGAGTAGTCAAACATGTCCATATAAAGAGTACTATCCACATGGCAGATGTGTCCCATGTGTCCATATACTGAAAGCTAGCTACATGTCAGCCAAGTCCAAAATGTCCATACAGAGAGAGCTAAATACATGGCAGGGAACTGCAACATTTCCATATACAGAGTTCTAGCTACAAGGCAGATGAGTCCAACTTGTCTATATACAGAGAGACAGCTACATGGCTGTGTAGTGCAACATTTCCATATACAGAGTTCAAGCTACATGGCAGATGAGAACAAAGTGTTCATATACTGAGAGCTAGCTACATGGCAGAGTAGTCCAACATGGCCATATAAAGAGTACTAGCTATTTGGTTGATGTGTTCAACATGTCCATATACTGAGAGTTAGCTACATGGCACACAAGTCCAATATGTTCATATGCAGAGAGCTAACTACTTGGCAGATCAGTCCAACATATCCATGTACAGAGAGCTAACTAAATGGCAGACGAGTCCAAAATGTCCACATACAGAGAGCTAGCCACATGGCAAGGCAGTGCAACATTTCCATATACATAGTTACAGCTACAAGGCAGATGAGTCCAACTTGTCTATATATACAGAGAGCTAGCTACATGACAGAGAAGTGCAACATTTCCATATACAGAATTCTAGCTACATGGCAGATGTGTACAAAGTGTCCATTTACTGAGAGTAACCTACATGGCAGATCAGTCCAAAATACTGATGCACAGAGAGCTAGCTTCATTACAGAGGAGTCCATAATATCCATATACAGAGACCTAGCTACATGGCAGAGTAGTGCATCATGTCTATATTAAGAGTTCAGTCTACATGACAGATGAGTTAAAGTGTTCATATACTGAGAGCTAGCTACATGGCAGGGTAGCGCAACATTTCCATATACAGAGTTCTAGCTTCATGACAGATGAGTTGAGAGTGTTCATATACTGAGGGCTAGCTACATGGCAGATGGATCCAACGTGTCCATATACAGAGAGCTAGCTACATGGCAGACACGTCCAATATGTTCATATACAGAGAACTACCTACTTGGCAGATAAGTCCAACATATCCATGTACAGAGAGCTAGCTATATGGCAGACGAGTACAAAATGTCCATATACAGAGAGCTAGCTAAATGGCAGAGTAGTGCAACATTTCCATATACAGAGTTTTAGCTACAAGGTAGAAGAGCCCAACTTGTCTATATTCAGAGCGATAGCGACATGGCAGTGTAGAGCAATATTTCCATATACTGAATAGTAGCTACATGGCAGAAGTGTCCAACGTGTCCATAGAGTGAGAGCTAACTACATGGCAGATCAGTCCAAAATATCCATGTACAGAGAGCTAGCTACATGGTAGACGAGCAAAATATGTTCATATACAGAGGGCTACCTACTTGGCAGATAAGTCCAACATATCCATGTACAGAGAGCTAGCTACATGGCAGACGAGCCCAAAATGTCCATATAGAGAAAGCTGGCTACATGGCAGGGTAGTGCAACATTTCCATATACAGAGTTCTATCTACAAGGCAGATGAGTCCAACTTGTCTATATACAGAGAGCTAGCTACATGGCAGGGTAATGAAACATTTCCATATACAGAGTTCTAACAACATGATAGATGTGTCCAACGAGTCCATACACTTAGAACTAGCTACATGGCAGAGTTGTGCAACATGTCCATATACAGAGTTCTAGCAACAAGGCAGATGAGTCCAACTTGTCTATATAGAGAGAGCTAGCTACATGGCATGGTAATGCAACATTTCTATATACAGAGTTCTACCTAAAAACCAAATGCGTCCAACTTGTCTATATATGGAGAACTAGCTACAAGGCAGAGTTATGCAACTTGTCTATATACAGGGTACCAGCTACATGATAAATGAGTACAACATGTCCATATACTGAGAGATAGCTACATGGCAGAGAAGTCCAATATGTTCATATTCAGAGAGGTATCTACTTAACAGATCACTACAACATATCCATGAACAAAGAGCTAACTTCATGGCAGACGAGTCCAATATGTCCTTATACAGAGAGCTAGCGACATGGCAGGGTAGTGCAACATTTCCATATACAGAGTTCTACCTACAAGGCAGATGAGTCCAACTTGTCTATATAGAGAGAGCTACCTACATGGCAGGATAGTGCAATATTTCCATATACAGAGTTCTAGGTACAAGGCAGATGAGTCCAACTTGTCTATTCACAGAGAACTAGCTACATGGCAGAGTAGTGCAACATGTTCATATATACCCTACAAGCTTCATGGCAGATGACTCCTACATGTCCATATAATGAGAGCTAGCTATATTGCAGACAAGTCCAATATGTTCATATACAGATAGCTAGCTTCATGGCACAGTAGTGCAATATTTCCCTATACAGAGTTCTAGCTACATGGCAGATGTGTCCAACGTGTCCATATAATTGAGAGCAAGCTACATGGCAGAGTAGTCCAACATGTCCATGTATGGGGTAGTAGCTACATGGCAGATGAGTCGAAAGTGTTCATATACTGAGAGCTAGCTACATGGCAGAGTACTGCAACATGTCCATATACAGGGTTCTAGTTAACAGGCAGATGAGTCCATCATGTCAATATACTGAGAGTTAGCTATTTGGCAGACAAGTCCATTATGTTCATATACAGAAAGCTACCTACTTGGAAGATCAGTGTAACATATCCATGTACAGAGAGCTAGCTACATGGCAGATGAGTCCAGAATGTCAATATAAAGAGAGCTAGGTAATTGACAGGATAGTGCAACATTTCCATATACAGAGTTCTAGCTGCAAGGCAGATGAGTCCAACTTGTCTATATACAGAGAGCTAGCTACATGGCAGTGTAGAGCAACATTTCCATATATAGAGTCCTAGCAACATGGCAGATGTGTCCAAGGTGTCCATATATAGAGAGCTAGCTACATGTCAGACAAGTCCAATATGTTCATATAAAGAGGGATACCTACTTGGCAGATCAGTGTAACATATCCACGTACTGAGAGCTAGCTACATGGCAGCTTAGTCCAAAATGTCCCTATACAGAGAGAAAGCTATATGGCACGGTAGTGCAACCTTCCCATATAAAGAGTTCTAGCTACAAGGCGGATGAGTCTAACTTGTCTATATACACAGAGCTAGCTACATGGCAGAGTAGTCCAACACTTCCATATACAGAGTTTTAGCTACATGGCAGATGTGTCCAAGGTGTCCATATATAGTGAGAGCTACCTACATGGCAGATCTGTCCAAAGTATCCATTTACAAAGAAACAGCTACATAGCAGACAAGTCCAAAATGTCCATGTACAGAGAGCTACCTACATGGCATGGTAGTGCAACATTTCTATATACACAGTTCTATCTATAAGGCAGTTTAGTCCAATGTGTCTATATACAGAGAGCAAACTACTTGGCAGTGTTGTGCAGCATTTCCATATACAGAGTTCTAGCTACATGACAGATGTGTCCAAAGTATCCATATACTGCGAGCTAGCTACATGGCAGAGTACTACATTTCCATATACAGGGTACTAGCTACATCACAGAGGATTCCAACATATCCATATACTGAGAGCTAGGTACATGGCAGAGTAGTACAACATGTACATATACAGGGTACTAGCTACATCGCAGAGGATTCCAACATATCATATACTGAGAGCTAGCTACATGGCAGAGTAGTAAAGCATGTCCATATACAGGGTAATAGCTACATCGCAGAGTAGTCCAACATGTCCATATACTTTGAACCACCTACATAGCAGACAAGTCTAATATGATCATATACAGAGAGCTACCTACTTTGCAGAACAGTCCAACGTATCTATGTACAGAGAGCTACCTCCATGGCAGACGAGTCCAAAATGTCCATATACAGAGAGCTAGCTACATGGCAGTGTAATGCAACATTTCCATATACAGAGTTCCAGCTACAAGGCAGATGACTGCAACTTGTCCATAAACAAAGAGCTAACTACATGGCCAGGTAGTGCAACATTTCCATATACAGAGTTCTAGCTACATAGCAGATATGTCCAACGTGTCCATATACTGAGAGCTAGCTATATGCCAGAGTAGTCCAACATGTCCATATTCAGGGTAGTAGCTACATGGCAGACGTGTCCAACGTGTCCATATATTGAGAGCTAGCTATATGTCACACAAGTCCAACATGTTCATATACAGAGAGCTACCTACTTGACAGATCAGTCAAACATATCCATGTGCAGAGAGCTAGCAACTTGGCAGATGAGTCCAAAATGTCCACATACAGAGAGCTAGCTACATGGAAAGATAGTGCAACATTTCCATATACAGAGTTCTAGCAACAAGGCAGATGAGTCCAACTTGTTTATATACAGCAAGTAAGCTACATGGCAGAGTAGTGCAACATTTACATATACAGAGTTCTAGCTACATGGCAAATGTGTCCACCATGTCCATATACTGAGATCTAGCTACATGGCAGGGTACTGCAGCATTTCCATATACGTATTTCTAGCTACAAGGAAGATGAGTCCAACTTGTCTATATATAGAGATCGAACTAGATGTCAGGGTAGTGCAACATTTCTATATACACAGGTCTAGCTACATGAGAGATGTGTACAAAGTGTCCATATATTTAGAGCTACCTACATGGCAGACAAGTTCTATATGTTCATATACAGAGAGGTACCTACTTGGCAGATCAGTCCAACATATCCAAGTACAGAGAGCTAGCTACATGTCAGAAGAGTCCGCAATGTCCATATACAGAGAGCAAGCTACATGGCAGGGTAGTGCAACATTTCCATATACAGATTTGTAGCTACAGTGCAGTTGAGTACAAATTGTCTATATACAGAAGGCTAGCTACATGGCAGTGTACTCCAACATGTCCACATTCAGAAATCTAGCTATATGGTAGATGTTTCCAAAGTGTCCACATGCATAGAGCTAGGTACATGGCAGGATAGTGAAACATTTCCATATACAGAGTTCTAGGTAAAAGGCAGATGAGTCCAACTTGTCTATATACAGAGAGCTAGCTACATTACAGAGTAGTGCAACATTTCCATATAGATACATGGCAGAGCATTCCGACATGTCCATAAAATGGTATTAGCTACATGGCAGATGAGTCCAACATGTCCATATACTCAGAGCTAGCTACATGGCAGACAAGTCCAATATGTTCATATACA
>NW_006408999.1:286799-297880 GCF_000296735.1 Chrysochloris asiatica | reverse complement strand
AAGGTTAGTGCAACATTTCCATATACAGAGTTCTAGTTGCAAGGCAGATGAGTATAAATTGTCTATATACAGAGAGCTAGCTACATGGCAGATACTCCAACATGTCCATATTCATAATTCTACAAGACAGACAAGTCTAATATGTTCATATACAGACAGCTACCTAATTGGCAAATCAGTCCAACATGTCCATATACAGAGAGCTAGCAACATGGCAGGGTAGAGCAACATTTCCATATAAATATCCATGTACAGAGAGCTAGCTTCATGGCAGATGTGTCCAAAGTGTACATATACTGAGAGCTTGCCACATGGCAGACAAGTCCAATATGTCCCTATATGGAGAGCGACCTACTTGGCAGATCAGTCCAACATAAACATGTACAAAGAGCTAGCTTTAGGGCAAACAAGTACAAAATGTCCATATTCAAAGAGCTAGCTACATGGCAGGGTAGTGAAATATTTCCATATACAGAGTTCTTGGTACAAGGCAGATGAGACCAACTTCTCTATATACACGGAGTTAGCTACATGGCAGATTAGTGCAACCTTTACATATACAGAGTTCTAAGTACATGGCAGATGTGTCCAACATGTCCATACACTGAGAACATTTCCATATACAGAGTTGTAACTACAAGACAGATGAGTCCAACTTGTCTATGTACAGAGAGCTAGCTACATGGCAGATGTGTCCAACGTGTCCATATACTGAGAGCTAGCTACATGGCAGAGGAGTGCAACATTCCAATATACAGAGTTCTATGTTCATGGCAGTTGTGTCCAACATTTCAATATACTGAGAGCTAGCTACATGGCAGAGTTGTCCAAAAAGTCCATATACAGTATAATGGCAACATGGCAGATGTGTCCAACATGTCCATACACTGAGAGCTACCTATATGGAAGACAAGTCCAATATTTTCATATACAAAGGGCTACCTTCTTGGCAGATCACTCCAACATATCCATGTACAGAGAGCTAGCTACATGGCAGACAAGTCCAAAATGTGCATATACAGAAAGCTAACTACATGGCAGGTTAGTGCAACATTTCCATATACAGAGTTCTAGCTGGAAGACAGATGAGTCCAACTTGTCTATATACAGAGAGCTATCTACATGGCAGAGTAGTGCAACACTTCCATATATGGAGTTCTATCTACATGGCAGATGTGTCCAACGTGTCCATATACTGAGAGCTAGTTCCATGGCAGATGAGTCCAAAATGTGCATATACAGAGAGCTAACCACATGGCAGGGTACTGCAATATTTCCATATACCGAGTTCTAGCTATATATCAGATGTGTCCAACGTGTCCATGTACTGAGAGCTAGTTACATGGCAGAGTAGTACAACATGTCCATATTCAGTGTAGTAGCTACATGGCAGATGTGTCCAATGTGTCCATATACTAAGAGCTAGCAACATGGCAGACAAGTTCAATATGTGCATATACAGAGAGCTACCTATATGGCAGATCAGTCTAACATATCCATGTACCGAGAGCTAGCTAAATGGCAGTTGAATACAAATGTCCATATACATGGTAGGGTAGTGAAACATTTCCATATACAGAGTTCTAGGTACCAGGAAGATAAGTCCATCTTGTCTATATACAGAGAGCTAGCTACATGGCAGAGTAGAGCAACATTTCCATATACAGACTTCTAGGTACATGGCAGATGTCTCCAACGTGTGCATACACTGAGAGCTAGCTACATGGCAGAGCAGTGCAACATGTCCATATACTGGGTACTAGCTACATGGCCTATGAGTCTAACATGTCCATATACTGAGCGATAGCTACATGGCAGACAAGTCCAATATGTTCATATACAGATAGCTACCTACTTGGCAGATCAGTGTAACATATCCATGTACAGAGAGCTAGCTACGTGGCAGACGAGTTCAAAATGTCCATATACAGAGAGCTAGCTACATGGCAGGGTAGTGCAACATTTCCAAATACAGAGTTCTAGCTCCAAGGCAGATGATTTCAACTTGTCTATATACAGAAAGCTAGCTACATGGCAATGTAGTGCAACATTTCCTTATACAGAGATCTATGTACATGGCAGAAGTGTCCCACACGTCCATATACTGACCATTCCAACATATCCATGTACAGAGAGCAAGTAGATGGCAGACGAGTCCAAAATATCTCTATACAGAGAGCTAGCTACATGGCATGGTAGTGAAACATTTCCATATACAGAGTTCTATCTACATGGCAGATGTGAATAACATATCCAAACACTGAAAGCTACCTATATGGCAGACACGTCCAATATGTTAATATACAGAGAGCTACCTACTTGGCAGATCAGTCCAACATATCCATGTATAGAGAGCTAGCTATATGGCAGACAACTCCCAAATGTGCATATACAGAGAGCTAGACACATGGCAGGGTACTTCAATATTTCCATATATAGAATTCTAGCTACATTGCAGATGAGTCCAACTTGTCTATATACAGAGAGCTAGCTACATTGCAGAGTAGTGCAACATTTCCATATAGAGAGCTCTAGCTACATGGCAGATGAGTCCAACGTATCTATATACTGAGAGCTAGCTACATAGCAGAGTAGTCCAACATGTCCATATACAGAAAACTAGCTATATGGCAGGTGAATACAACATGTCCATATCCTGACAGTTAGCTACATGACACATCAGTCCAACATGTGTATCTTTAGAGCAATAGCTAAAAGGCAGATAACTCAAACATGTTCATACACAGAGAGCTGGCTACATGGCTGATAAATACAGCATGTCCATATACAGAAAACTAGCTACATGGCAGACAAGTCCAATATTTTCATATAAAGAGAGGTACCTACATGGCAGATCAATCCTACATATCCATGAACAGAGAGCTAGCTACATGGATGATGAGTCCAAAATGTCCAAACATAGAGAGCTGGCTACATGACAGAGTAGTGCAACATTTCCATATACAGAGTTCTAACTACATGGCAGATGAGTCCAACATGTCCATATACTGAGAGCTAGTTTCATGGCACAGTAGTCCAACATGTCCATATACAGAGAGCTAGCTACTTGAGTAGTACAACATTTCCATACATAGAGTTCTAGCTTCATGGCAGATGACTCCAACGAGTCCAAATACTCAGAGCTAGCTACATGGCAGAGTAGTCCAACCTGTCCATATACAGAGTACTAGCTACATGGCAGATGAGTCCAACAAGTCCATATACTGGAAGTTAGCTACATGGCAGATGAGTCCCTCATGTGTATATATAGAGGAGTAGCTACAAGGCAGATGATTCCACCATGTTCATACAGAGAGAGCTGGCTACATAGCAGACGAGTCCAAAATGTCCACATAAAAAGAAGTAGCTATATGGCAGAATAGTGTAACATTTCCATGTCTGAGTTCTCGCTACATGACAGACAGGTCCAATGTGTCCATATACTGAGAGATAACTACATGGCAGTGTAGTCCAACATGTCCATATACAGGGTATTAGCTACATGGCAGATGAGACCAACATGTCCATATACTGAGCGTTAGCTACATGGCAGATGAGTCCAATATGTGTATATATAGAGGACTAGTTACAAGGCAGATGAATCCAACATGATCTTACACAGAGTGCTGGCTATATGACTGATGAGTCCAACATGTTCATATACAGAGAGGTAACTATATGTCAGACAAGCCCAATATGTTCTTATACAGAGAGCTACCTACATGGCAGATCAGTTCAACATATCCATGAACAGAGAGCTAGATACATGGCAGACGAGTCCAAAATGTCCATATACAGAGACCTAGAGTCATGGAAGGAGAATCCAACATGTCACATACTGAGAGTTAGCTACATGGATGATGAGTCCAACACATCCATATACAGAGAACTACCTACATGGAAGATCAGTCCAACATATCCATGCACAGAGAGCTAGCTACATGGCAGACAAGTCCAAAATGTCCATATACAGAGAGCTAGCTACATGACAGAGTAGTGCAACATTTCCATATACTGAGTTCTAGCTACATGGCAGATGAGTTCAACATGTCCATATACTGATATTTCTCTATATGGCAGATGAGTCCAACATATGTATATATAGGGGATTAGCTACCAGGCAGATGAGTCCAGCATGTTTATAAAGAGAGAGAGCTGGCTACATGGCTGATGAGTGCAACATGTCCATATACAGAAAGCTAACTACATGGCAGATAAGTCCAATATGTTCATATTCAGAGAGCTACCTACATTGTAGATCAGTCCAACATATCCATGCACAGAGAGCTAGCTACATGGCACATAAGTCCAAAATATCCATATACAGAGAGCCAGCTACTTTGCAGAGTAGTGCAACATTTCCACATACAGAGTTCTAGGTACATGGCAGATGAATCCAACATGTGCATATACTGAGAGCTAGTTACATGGCAGACAAGTCCAATATGCAGAGAGCTACATATATGGTAGATCAGTCCAAGATATCCATGCACAGAGAGCTAGCTACATGACAGACAAATCCAAAATGTCCATATGCAGAGAGCTAGTTACGTGCCAGAGTACTGCAACATTTCCATATACAGAGTTCTAGCTACATGGCAGATGAGTCCAACTTGACCATATACTGAGCGATAGCTACATGGCAGAGTAGTCCAACATGTCCAAATACATAGTACTAACTATATGGCAGATGAGTCCAACATCTCCAATTACTGAAAGTTAACTACATAACAGATGAATCCAATATGTGTATATTTAAAGGGCTATCTATGGGGCAGATTGGTGGAACATATTCACACAGAGAGAACTGGCCACATGGCTGAT
Source organism: Chrysochloris asiatica (assembly GCF_000296735.1). NCBI lineage: Eukaryota > Metazoa > Chordata > Mammalia > Afrosoricida > Chrysochloridae > Chrysochloris > Chrysochloris asiatica. The sequence goes on along the minus strand of NW_006408999.1, from coordinate 293,056 downwards.
GAGTCCAACATGTCTATATAATGACAGCTACCTATATGGCAGGCAAGTCCAATATGTTCATATACAAAGAGCTAACTACACAGCAGATCAGTCCAGCATATCTATGCACAGAGAGCTAGCTACATGGCAGACGAGTCGAAAATGATCATATACGGATAGCTAGCTGCATGGCAGAGTAGTCCAACATGTCCAAATAAAGAGTTCTAACTGCATTGCAGAGGAGAATAACCTATCCATATACTGAGAGCTAGCTACATGGCAGAGTAGTACAAAGTGTCCATATACAGAGTATTAGCTACATGGCAGATGAGTCCAACATGCAAATAACCTGAGAGGTAGCTACATGGCAGATGAGTCCAAAATGTGTATTAATAGAGGATTAACTACAAGGCAGATTACTCCAACGTGTTCATACAGAGAGAGCTGGCTACATGGCAGACAAGTCCAAAATATCCGTATACAGAGAGCTAGTTATATGGTACAGTAGTGCAACATTTCGATATATAGAGTTCTAGCTACATGGCATATGAGTCCAACATTTCCATATACTGAGAGCTAGCTACATGGCATGGTAGTCCAACATGTTCACATGCAGAGTACTAGCTACATGACAGATGCAGTCCTAAATGTCCATATACTGAGAGTTAGCTACATGGCATATGAGTCCAACATCTGTATATATAGATGACTAGCTACAAGGCAGATGAGTCCAACATGTTGATACAGAGAGTGTTGGCTGCATGTCTGATGAGTCCAATATGTCCATATACAGAGAGCAAGCTACATGGCAGAAAATCCAATATGTTCATATACAGAGAGCTAAATACAGGACAGATCAGTCCAACATATCCATGCACAGAGAGCTAGCGACATGACAGTCGAGTCCAAAATGCGCATATACAGAGGGTTGGCTACATGTCATAATAGTGCATCATTTCCATATACAGGGTTCTAGCTACATGGCCGATGAGTCCAACATGTGAATATACTGAGAGCCAGCTACATGGCAGATGAGTCCAACGTGTCCATATACTGAGAGTTAGCTATATGGCAGAGTAGTTCGACATGTCCATATACAGAGTACTAGTTACTTGGCAGATGAGTCCAACATGTCCATATACTGAGCGTTAGCTACATGGCAGATGTGTCCAACATGTATATATAGAGGACTAGCTTCAAGGCAAATGAGTCCAACATGTTCATACACAGAGAACTGGCAACATGGGTGATGAGTACAATATTTCCATATACAGAACTCTAGCTACATGGCAGACAAGTCCAATATTTCCATATATAGAGAGGTACCTACATGGCAGATCAGTCCAACATATCCATGAACACAGAGCTAGCTACATGGCAGATGATTCCAAAATGTCCATATACAGAGAGTTGGCTACATGGCAGTGTAGTACAACATTACCATATACAGAGTTCTAGCTACATGCCAGATGAGTCCAATGTGTCCATATACTGAGAGCTAGCTACATGGCAGAGTAGTCTATCATGTGCATATACAGAATTCTAGCTACATATCAGATGAGTCCAACATATCCATATACTTAGAGTTAGCTACATGGAGATGAGTTCAATATATGTATATTTAGAGAACTAGCTACAAGGCAGATGAGTCCAACATGTTCACACAGAGAGAGTTAGTACATGGCAGACGATTCCAAAATAACCATATATGGAGACGTAGCTCCATGACAGAGTAGTCCAACATGTCCAAAGACAGAATTTAAACTACATGGCAGAAGAGAATAATGTGTCCATATAAGGAGTGCTAGCTACATGGCATAGTAGTACAACATGTCCATATACAGTGTACTAGATACATGGATGATGAGTTCAACATGTGTATATTTAGAGGGCTAGTTACAAGGCAGATGAGTGCAACATGTTCATACAGAGATAACTGCCTACATGGCAGACGAGTCCAAAATGTCCATATACAGAGAGCTAGTTACATTGCAGAGTAGTGCAATATTTTCATATACAGAGTTCTAGCTACATGACAGATGAGTCCAACATGTCCATATACTGAGAGCTAGATACATGGCACAATAGTACAACATGTCCACAGACAGAGTACTAGCTACATGGCAGATGAGTCCAAAATGTCCATAAACTGAGAGTTAGCAACATAGCAGATGAGTCCAATATGTGTATATATAGAGGAATAGCTACAAGGCAGATGAGTCCAACATATGGATACAGACAGTGTTGGCTACATGTCTGATCAGTCCAACATGTCCATATACAGAGAGCTACCTATATGTAAGATCAGTCCAACATATCCATGCACAGATAACTAGCGACATGGAAGACGAGTCTAAAATGTCCATATTCAGATAGCTAGCTACATGGCATAGTAGTGCATCATCTCCATATACAGAGTTCTAGCTACATGGCAAATGAGTCCAATGTGTGCATATACTGAGAGCCAGCTACATGGCAGATGAGTTCAACGTGTCCATATATTGAGAGTGAGCTACATGGCAGATGAGTCCAACATATTCATGCAGAGAAAACTGTCTACATGGCTGATGAGTCCAAAATGTTCTTATACTGAGAGCTACCTACATGGCAGACAAGACCAATGTGCCCATATACTGAAAGTTAGCTACATGGCAGAGTAGTCCAACATGTCCTTATACAGAGCACTAGATACATGGCAGATGAGTCCAACATGCCCATATACTAAGAGTTAGCTACATAGAATGTGAGTCCAACATGTATATATAGAGGTCTAGCTACAAGGCAGATGATTCCAACATGTTTATACAGAGAGAGCTGGATACATGGCTGATGAGACAAACATGTCCATATACAGAGATCTAGCTACATGGTAGACAAGTCCAAAATGTCCATATTCAGAGAGCTAGCTATATGTCAGAGTAGTGCAACATTTCCATATACAGAACTCTAGCTACATGGCAGACAAGTCCAATGTGTCCATACAGTGAGAGCAAGCTACATGGCAGAGTAATTAAATATGTCCATATACACACTACTAGCTACATGAAAGATGAGTCCAAAATCTCCATATACAGAGTACTAGCTAAATGACAGGTGAATCCAACATGTCCTCACACTGAGAGTTAGCTACATGGCAGGTGAGTCCAATATGTGTATATTTAGAGGGCTATCTACGGGGCAGATGGGTCGAACATATTCACACAGAGAGAACTGGCCACATGGCTGATGAGTCCAACATGTCCATATAATGACAGCTACCTATATGGCAGGCAAGTCCAATATGGTCATATACAGACAGCTAACTACACAGCAGTTCAGTCCGGCATATCTATGCACAGAGAGCTAGCTACATGGCAGACGAATCGAAAATGATCATATATGGATAGCTAGCTGCATGGCAGAGTAGTCCAACATGTCCAAATAAAGAGTTCTAACTGCATTGCAGAGGAGAATAACCTATCCATATACTGAGAGCCAGCTACATGGCAGATGAGTCCAACGTGTCCATATACTGAGAGTTAGCTATATGACAGAGTAGTTCAACATGTTCATATACAGAGTACTAGTTACTTGGCAGATGAGTCCAACATGTTTATATACTGAGCATTAGCTACATGGCAGATGAGTCCAACATGAATATATAGAGGACTAGCTTCAAGTCAAATGAGTCCAACATGTTCATACACAGAGAGCTGGCAACATGGGTGATGAGTACAACATGCCAATATACAGAGAGCTAGCTATATGTCAGAGTAGTGCAACATATCCACATACAGAACTCTAGCTACATGGCAGACAAGTCCAACGTGTCCATATAGTAAGAGCAAGCTACATGGCAGAGTAGTTAACTATGTCCATATACAGACTACTGGCTACATGACAGATGAGTCCAAAAATCTCCATATACAGAGTACTAGCTAAATGGCAGGTGAATCCAACATGTCCTCACACTGAGAGTTAGCTACATGGCAGATGAGTTCAACATGTGTATATATAGTGGACTAGCTACAAGGCAGATGAGTCCCACATGTTCATACAGAGAGAGCTGGCTATAAGACTGATGATTCCAACATGCACATATACAGGGAGCTAGTGACATAACAGACAATTTCAGTATGTCCATATACAGAGATCTACCTACATGGCAGATCAGTCCAACATAGCAATGCACAGAGAGCTATTTATATGGCAGACGATTCCAAAATGTCCATATACAGAGAACTAGCTTTATGGTAGAAGAGTGCAACATTTCCGTATGCAGAGTTCTAACTACATGGCAGATGAGCCCAACGTGTGCATATACAGACAGCCAGCTACATGGCAGATGAGTCCAACGTGTCCATATACTGAGATATAGCTACATGGCAGAGTCATCCAACATGTCCATATACAGAGTACTATCTACATGACAGATGAGTCCAACATGTCCATATACTGAAAGTTAGCTATATGGCAGATGAGTCCAACATATGTATATATAGAGGATTAGGTACAATGCAGATGAGTTCAACATGTTCATGGAGAGGTAGCTAGGTACATGGCTGATGAGTGTAACTTGTCCATATACAGAAAGCTAGCTTCATGGCAGACAAGTCGAATATGTTCATATACAGTGAGCTATCTACATTCTAGATCTGTCCAATATATCCATTCATAGAGAGCTAGCTACATGTCAGATGATTCCAAAATGTCCATATACAGAGAGGTGGCTATATGGCACAGTAGTGCAACATTTCCACATACAGAGTTCTAGCTACATGGCAGATGAATTCAACGTGTCCATATACTGAGAGCTAGCTACATGGCAGACAAGTCCAATATGTTCATATGCAGAGAGCTACCTATATGGCAGATCAGTCCAAGATATCCATGCACAGAGAGCTAGCTACATGGCAGACAAGTCCAAAATGTTCATATGCAGAGAGCTAGCTACATGACAGAGTACTGCAACATGTCCATATACAGAGATCTAGCTACATGGCAGATGAGGCCAACGTGTCCATATACTGAGAGTTAGGTACATAACAGATGAGAGCGTCATGTGTATAGAGAGAGCTGGCTACATGGCTGATGAGTCCAACGTGTACATATACAAGGGATCTAGCTACGTGGAAGACAAGTACAATATGTTCATAGACAGAGAGCTACCTACATGGCAGATCAGTCCAACATATCCATGCACAGAGAGCTAGGGACATGGCAGAAGAGTCCAAAATGCCCATATGCAGAGAGCTAGCTTCATGACAGAGTAGTGCAACATTTCCATATACAGAGAACTAGCTACATGGCAGATGAGTCCAACATGTCCATATACAGAGAGCTACCTACATGGCAGATCAGTCCAACACATCTATGCACAGAGAGCTAGCTAAATGGCAGAGGAGTCCAAAATGTCCATATACAGAGAACTGGTTACATGGCAGGGTATTGCAACATTTCCATATACAGAGTTCTAGCTACAAGGCAGATGACTACAAATTGTGTATATACAGAGAGCTAGTTACATGGCAGAGTACTCCAACATATCCATATTCAGAGTTCTATCTATATGGCAGATGTTTCCAATGTGTCCCTAGACTGAGAGCTACCTACATGGCAGACAAGTACAGTATGTTCATATACGGAGAGCTACCTACTTGGCAGATCAGCCCAACATATCCATGTAAAGAGATCTAGCTATAAGGCAGACGAGTCCAAAATGTCCATATACAAAGAGCTAGTTCATTTCAGGGTAGTACAACATTTACATATATAGAGTTCTAGCAACAAGGCACATGAGTCCAACTTCTCTACATACAGAGAGCTAGCTACATGGCAGTATAGTGCAACATTTCCATATAGAGAGTTCTAGGTACAAGACAGATGTGTCCAACATGTCCATATACTGAAAGATAGCTACACGGTAGACAAGTCCAATATGTTCATATACAGAGGACTACCTACTTGGCAGATCAGTCCAACATATCCATGTGCAGAGAGCTAGACACATGACAGAGAAGTCCAAAATATCATTATAAAGAAATCAGATAGACTACATCTGTGGAAAGAGAAGATGGAAAAGCTCCATATCATCAGGGGCAGACTGTGGAATAGACCATCAATTGCTGATATGCAAATTCAAATAAAAGCTGAAGAAAATGAAAACAAATCTATGAGAGCCAAAATATGATCTTGAATTTATCCCTTCTGAATTTAGAGATCATCTGAAGAACAGATTTGATGAATTGGACACTAAAGACCGAAGACCAGAAGAGTTGTGGGATGACATCAAGAATATC
>NW_006408999.1:276768-284834 GCF_000296735.1 Chrysochloris asiatica | reverse complement strand
TGAGTTTGGCCCAGGATCGGACATTGTTTCGTTCTGCTGTGCATGGGGTCGCTATGAGTCGGTTCCGACTCAATGGCACCTGACAACAACAACAAGCTACATGGCAGCATAGTGCCTCATTTCCGTATACAATATTCTAGGTACAAGGCAGATGAGTCCAACTTGTATATATACAAAGAGCTAACTACATGGCAGAGTAGTGCAACATTTCGATATACAGAGTTGAAGCTATATGGCAGATGTGTCGAACGTGTCCATATACTGAGAGCTAGCTACATTGAAGACAAGTAACATATGTTCATATTTAGAGAGCTACCTACTTGACAGATCAGTCCAATATACCCATGTACAGAGAGCTAGCTACATGGCAGATGAGACCAAAACGTCCATATGCAGAGTGCTAACTACATGGCAGGGTAATGCAACATTTCCATATACTGAATTTTACCTAATGGAAGAAGTGTCAAAGGTGTTCATATACGGAGAGCTACCTACATGGCAGACAAGTGCAATATGTTCATATAGATATATCTACCTACTTGGCAGATCAGTCCAACATATCCAGGTATTGAGAGCTAGCTACATGGAAGACGAGTCCAAAATGTCCATATACAGAGAGCTAGCTACATGGCAGGGTAGTAAAACATTTCCATATAGAGAGTTTTAGCTACAAGGCAGAGAAGTCCAACTTGTGTATATACAGAGTTCTAGCTACATGGCAGATGTGCTCAATGTGTATATATATTGAGAGCCACCTACATGTAGGCATATATGTTCATATACAGCGAGCTACCTACTTGTCAGATCAGTCCAACATATTCATGTATAGAGAGCTAGCTACATGGCATACGATTTCAAAATGTCCGTATACAGAGAGCTAGCTACATGACAGGGATGTGCAACATTTCTATATACAAAGTTCTAGCTACAAGTTAGATGAGTCCAACCTGTCAATAAACAGAGAGCTAGCTACATGGCAGTGTAGAGCAACAATTCAATATACAGAGTTCTAGCAACATGGCAGATGTGTCCAACGTGTCCATGTACTGAGAGCAAGCTACATGGCACAGGATTTCAACATGTCCATATACTGAGAGCTAGCTACATGGCAGACAAGTCCGATATGTTCATATACAGAGAGCTACCTACTTGGCAGATCAGTCCAACATATCCATGTACAGAGACCTAGCTACATGTCAGATGAGTCCAAATGTCCAAAAACGGAGAGCTAGCTAACAGCAGGGTAATGCAACATTTCCATATACAGAGTTCCAGCTACAAGGCAGATGACTGTAACTTGTCTATATACAGAGAGCTAACTACATGGTAGGGTAGAGTAACATTTCCATATACAGAGTTCCAGCTACAAGGCAGATGACTGTAACTTGTCTATATACAGAGAGCTAACTAGATGGTAGGGAAGAGTAACATTTCCATTTACAGAGTTCTAGCTACATGGCCGATGAGTCCATCAGGTCCATATACTGGGAGCTCACTACATGGCAGATGAGTCCAAAATCTCCATATAGAGAGAGCTAGGTATATGGCAGGGTAGTCCAACATTTCCATATTCAGTGTTCTAGCTACATGGCAGATGTGTCCAATGTGTCCATATACTTAGAGCTATCCACATGGCAAAGTAGTCCAACATGTCCATATTCAGGGTACTAGCTACATGGCAGATGTTGCCAAAGTGTCCAAATACTGAGAGCCACCAACATGGCAGACAAGTCTAATATGTTCATATACAGAGAACTACCTACTTGTTAGATCTGTCCAACGTATCCATGTACAGACAGTTAGCTACATGGCACATGAGTCCAAAATATCCATATACAGAGAGCTAGCTACATGGCAGAGGAGTCCAACATGTCCATCTACATGGTACTAACTACATATCATGTGAGTCCAAGATGTCCATATTTTGAGAACTAGCTACATGACAGACAAGTCCAACATGTTCATATACAGAGAGCTACCTACTTGACAGATCAGTTCAACATATCCATGTACAGAGAGCTACCCATCTGGCAGAGTAGTCCAACCTGTCCATATTCAGGGTACTAGCTACATGGCAGATAGTCCAACATGTCCATATACTGAGCTTGCTACATAGCTGACAAGTCCCATATGTTTATATACAGAGAGCTAGCTACATGGCAGTGTAGTACAACATTTCCTTATACAGAGTTCTAGCTACATGGCAGATTTGATCAAGGTGTCTGTATACTGAGAGCTAGCTACATGACCAAGTAGTCCAATGTGTCCATATACAGAGAGCTAGCTACATGTCAGAGTAGTCCAACATATCCATATACAGAGTACTAACGACATGGCAGATGAGTCCAATGTGTCCATATACTGAGAGTTATCTACATGGCAGATGACTCCAACATGTATATATCGAGGTCTAGCTACAAGGCAGATGTTCCAATATGTTCATACAGAGAGAGCTGGATACATGGCCGATGAGACCAACATGTCCATATACAGAGATATAGCTACATGGCAGACAAGTCCCATAAGTTCATATAGAAAGAGCTAACTACATGACAGGTCATTCCAACATATTCATGAAAAGAGAGCTAGCAAAATGGCAGACGAGTTCAAAATGTCCATATACAGAGAGCTAGCTACATGGTAGAATAGTGCAACATTTCCATATGCAGAGTTCTAGCTACATGGAAGATGAGTCCGGTGTGCACATATACTGAGAGCTACCTAAATGGCAGAGTAGTCCAACATGTCCGTATATAGAGTACTAGCTACAAGTCAGATGAGTCCAACATGTCCATATACTGAGAGCTAGTTACTTGATAGACAAGTCCAACATGTTCATATGCAGAGAGCTACCTACATGACAGATCATTCCAGCACATCTGTGCACAGAGAGCTAGTTACATGGCAGATGAGTCCAAAATGTCCATATACAGAGAGTTAGCTCCATGGCAGACTAGTACAAAATTTCCATATACAGAGCTCTACCTACATGGTAAGGAGTTCTGGTAGCATAGAGGTTACGAATCGCACTGCGAACCTTAAGGTCAGTGGTCTGAAACAACCAGACGCTCCGTGGGAGAAAGTTGAGGCTTTCTACTCCCATAAAGATTTACAGGCTCAGAAACCCTGGACACGGTCCCTATGGGTCGGAAACGACTTGACGGCACTCAACAACAACAACAACCTACATGGCAGATGAGACCAACGTGTTCATATACTGAGCACTAGCTACATGGAAGAGTAGTTTAACATGTCCATATACAGAGTACCAGCTACATGGCGGTTGACTCCAACATGTCCATATAATGAGAGTTAGCTACATGACAGACGAATCCAACATGTGTATGTTTAGAGAGTTAGCTACAAGACAGATAAGTGGAACATGTTCATACACAGAGAGATGGCTACACGGCTGATGAGTCAAACAAGTCCATATACAGAGAGCTAGCTACCTGACAGACAAGTCCAATATGTTCATATACAGAGATGTACCTAAATGGCAGGTCAGTCCAACATATCCATGCACAGAGAGCTAGCTACATGGCAGAGTAGAGCAACATTTTCATATACAGAGCTCTAGCTACATCGCAGATAAGACCAACGTGTCCATACACTAAGAGCTAGCTGTATGGCAGAGTAGTCCAACATGTCCATATACACAGTCCCAGCTACATGGAAGATGTGTTCAACATGTCCATATACTGAGAATTAGCTACATGGCAGACAAGTACCATATGTTCATATACAGAGAGCTACCTACATGGCAGATCAGTGCAACATATCCAACACAGGGAGCTAGCTAGCTACATGGCAGACGAGTCCAAAATATCCATATGCAGAGAGCTAGCTACATGGCAGATGAGTCCAACTTGACCATATACAGAGTACTAGCGACAAGGCAGATGAATCCAACATGTCCATATACTGAGAGTTAGCTACCTGGCAGATGAGTACAACACATGTATATTCAGAAGGCTAGCTATAAGGCAGATGAGTTGAACATATTCATACAGAGAGAGCTGGCTGCATAGCTGATGAATCCAACATGTCCATATACTGAGAGCTAGTTACTTGATAGACAAGTACAATATGTTCATATGCAGAGAGCTAGCTACATGGCCGAGAAGTGCAACATTTCAATATACAGAGTACTACCTACAATGCAGATGAGTCCCACATGTCCATATACTGAGACCTAGCTACATGGCAGAATTTTCCAGCATGTCCATATACAGAGTACTAACTACATGGCAGATGAGTCCAACATATTCATACAGAGAGAGCTGGCTACATGGCTGATGAGTCCAACATTTCCATATACTGAGAGCTACCTACATGGCAGACAAGCCCAACGTGTCTATATACTGAAAGTTAGCGACAGGGCAGAGTAGTCCAACATGACCATATACAGAGTACTAGTTACATAGCAGATGTCTAACATGTCCATATACTGAGAGTTAGCTACAGAGCAGATGACTCCAACATGTATACATAGAGGTCCAGCTACAAGGCAGATGGTTCCAACATGTTCATAAAGAGAGAGCTGGCTACATGGCTGATGACACCAACATGTTCATAAAGAGAGAGCTGGCTACATGGCTGATGACACCAACATGTCCATATACAGAGAATTAGCTAAATGGCAGACAATTCCAATATGTTCATATAAAGAGAGCTACCTACTTGGCAGATCAGGCCAACATATCCATGTACCTAGCAACATGGCAGACGAGTCCAAAATGTCCATGTACAGAGAGCGAGCTACATAGTAGAGTAGTACAACATTTCCATATACAGAGCTCTACCTACATGGCAGATGAGACCAACGTGTTCATATATTGAGAGCTAGCTACATGGAAGAGTAGTCCAACATGTCCATATACAGAAAGTTAGCTACATGACAGATGAGTCCAACATGTGTATGTTTAGAGAGTTACCTACAAGGCAGATGAGTCCAACACATTGATAAACAGAGAGTTGGCTACATGGCTGATGAGACCAACATGTCCTTATATAGAGAGCTAGCTACATGGCAGACAAGTCCCATATGTTCAAATACAGAGATCTACCTACATGGCAGATCAGTACAGTATATCTATACACAGAGAGCTAGATACATGGCAGACGAGTCCAAAAGGTCCATACTCAGAGAGCTAGCTACATGACAGAGTAGTGCAACATTTCCATATACAGAGCTCTAGCTATATGACAGATTAGTCCAACATGTCCATATACAGAGAGCTAGCTACATGGCAGAGTACTCCAACATATCTATATACATAGTTCTAGCTACATGGCAGATGAGTCCAACATGTCTTTATTCTGAGAGTTAGCTTCATGCCAGATGAGTCCAACATGTGTATATTTAGAGGGCTATCGACAAGTCAGATGAGTCGGATATATTCATACAGAGAGAGCTGGCTACATTGCTAATGAGCCCAACATGTCCATATACTGAGAGCTAGTTACTTGGTAGACCAATATGTTCATATACAGGGAGCTAACTTCATGTTAGATCAGTCCAGCATATCTATGAACAGAGAGCTTGCTACATGCACACATATCCAAAATGTCTATATATAGAGAACTAGCTACATGACAGAGTAGTGCAACATTTTCATATCCAGAGATATAGCTACATGTCAGATGAGTCCAACATGTCCATATACTCTGAGCTAGCTACATGGCAGAGTAGTCCAACATGTCCATATACAGAATACTAGCTAGCTATATGGCAGATAAGTCCAACATATCCATGCACAGAGACCTAGCTACATGGCAGACGAGTCCAATATGTCCATGTACAGATACCTAGCTACATGGCAGAGTAGTGCATCATTTCCATATACAGATTTCTAGCTACATGGCAGATAAGTCCAACATGCCCATATACTGAGAGCCAGCTACATGGCATATGAGTCCATCGTGTCCATCTATTGAGAGTTACCTACATGGCAGATAAGTCCAACAAGTCCATATACAGAGTGTTAGCTACATGGCAGATCAGTCCAACATATATGTATAGAGGACTAGCTTCAAGGCAGATGAGTTCAACATGTTCATACACAGAGAGCTGGCTACATGGCTGATGAGTACACCTTGTCCATATACTGAGAGTTACATATGAAGTCCATATACTGTGTCTGTTACATATGAGTTACATATACTGTTACATATGAGTCCATATACTGAGAAGACTAGCTACAAAACAGATGATTCCAACATGTTATTAAAGAGACAGCTGGTTACATGTCTGATGAGACTAACCTGTTCATATACAGAGAGCTAGCTATTCTCTGTATGAACAGAGATCAGTCCAACATATCCATGCACAGAGAGCTAGCTACATGGCAGATTAGTCCTAAATATCCATATATAGATAGCTAGCTACATGGCAGAGTAGTGCAACATTTTGACATGCAGAGTTCTAGCTACATGGCAGGTGTCCATATACTGTGAGCTAGCTACATGGCAGAGTAGTCCAGCATGTTCATATAGAGAGTAATAGCTACATGCCATATGAGTCCAACGTGTCCATATACTGAGAGGTAGCTACATGGCAGATGAGTCCAACATGTATATATAGAGGACTAGCAACAAGACTGATGATTCCAACATGTTATTAAAGGAGAGCTGGCTACATGGCAGATGATTCCTACATGTCCATATACTCAGACAGCTAGGTACATACAGAGAGAGCTAGGTACATGGAAGACGAGTCCAAAATGTCTATATACATGGTAGATGAGGCCAACATGTGTATATATAGAAGACTAGCTACAAGGCAGATAAGTCCAACATGTTCATAGAGAGAGTGCTGACTACATGGCTGATGCGTCCAACATGTCCATATACAGAGAACAAGCTACATGGCAGACAAGTCCAATATGTTCATATGCAGAAAGCAATCTACATGGCAGAGCAGTGTAACATTTCCATATACAGAGTACTAGCTACATGGCAGATGAGTACAAAATGTCCATATACTGAGAGTTAGCTATATGGCACATGAGTCCAACATGTGTATGTTTAGAGGGCTAGCTACAAGACAGATGAGTCGAACATATTCATACAGACAGAGCTGGATACATGGATGATGAGTCTAACATGTCCATATACTGACAGCTCCTACATGACAGACAAGTCCAATATATTAGTATGCAGAGAGCTAACTACATGGCAGATGAGTCCAACATATCCATGCACATAGAGCTAGATACATAGCAGACAAGTCCAAAATGTGCATATACAGATTGCTAGCTACATGGCAGAGTAGTGCAACATTTCCATATACAGATATCTAGCTACATGGAAAATGAGTCCAACGTTTGCATATACTGAGAGCCAGTTCCATGGCCGATGAGTCCAAAGTGTCCATATACTGAGAGCTAGCTACATAGCAGACTAGACCAGCATGTCCATATACCGAGTACTAGCTACATGGCAGATGAATCTAACATGTTCATATACTGAGAGCTAGTTACTTGGTAGACAAGTCCCATAAGTTCATTTGCAGAGAGCTACCGACATGGCACATCAGTCCAGCATATACATGCAAAGAGGGATAGCTACATGGCAGACTAGTCCAAAATGACTATATACAGAGTGCTAGATACATGACAGAGTAGTGCAATATTTCCATATACAAAGTTTTATCTACATGGCAGATGAGTCCAAAGTGTGTATATTTAGAGGACTATCTAAAAACCAGATTAGTCGAAAATATACATACAGAGAGATGGCTACATGGCTGATGAGACAAACATGTCCATATACTGACAGCTAGCTACGTGGCAGACCAGTCCCATATATTCATATACAGTGAGCTACCTACATGACAGATCAGTAGAACATATCCTTGCACAGAGAGCTAGCTACATGGCAGACGAATCCAAAATGTCTATATACACAGAGCTTGCTACATGATAGAGTAGTGCAACATTTACATATACGCAGTTCTTGATAGATTGCAGATGAGTACAACGTGTGCATATACTGACAGCTAGCTAAATGGCAGAGTAGTCCAACATGTCCATATACAGAGTACTAGCTACATGTTAGATGAG
>NW_006408999.1:269296-270358 GCF_000296735.1 Chrysochloris asiatica | reverse complement strand
CACTTGTCCAAATACAGAGTACTAGCTACAAGGCAGATGAGTCCAACATGTCCATATAATGACAGTTACATGGAATATGAGTCCAACATGTGTATATTTAGAGGGCTAGCTACACGGTAGATGAGTCCAACATATCCATACACAGAGATCTAGCTACATAGCTGATGAGTCCAACATGTTGATATACTGAGAACTAGCTATATGGCAGAGAAGTTCGATATGTTCATATACAGAGAGCTACCTACATGGCAGAACAGTCCAACATATCCATGCACAGAGAGCTAGCGACATGGCATATGAGTCCAAAATGTCCATATACAGAGAGCTAGCTTCATGGTAGAGTAGTGCAACATTTCCATATACAAAGCTCTAGCTCCATGGCAGATGAGTCCAACGTGTCCATATACTGAGATCTAGCTTTATGGCAGAATAATCCCACATGTCCATATACAGAGTACTAGGTACATGGCAGATGAGTCCAACATGTCTATATACTGAGAGTTAGCTACATGGCAGAAGAGTCCAATACATGTATATATAGAGGACTAGCTACAAGGCAGATGAGTCCAACATGTTCATACAGAGATATTTGGCTACAGGCTGATGAGTCCAACATGTCCACATACAGAGAGATAGGTACACGTCAGACAAGTCCAATATATTCATATACAGAGAGTTACTAAATGGCAGAGTAGTGCAACGTTTCCATATCCAGAGCTCTAGCTATATTGCACATGATTCCCAATAGTCCATATACTGAGAGCTATATACATCGCAGAGCAGTCCATCATGTCCATATACAGAGTTCTTGCTACATGGCATATGAGTCCAACATGTCTATATACCGAGATTTAGCTACATGGCAGATGATTCCAACATGTGAATATTTACAAGATAAGCTACTAAGCAGATGAGTCCAACATGTTCATACAGAGAGAGCTGGCTACATGGCTGATGATTCCAACATGTCCATAGACTGACAGCCACCTATATGACAGACATATCCAATATGTTCATATACAGAGAGCTACCTACATGGCAGATCAGTCCAACATATCCATG
>NW_006408999.1:265174-268220 GCF_000296735.1 Chrysochloris asiatica | reverse complement strand
TCCATGTACTGAGAGTTAGTTACATGGCAGATGAGCCCAACATGTGTATAGATAGAGGAGTAGTTACAAGGCAGATGAGTCCAAAATGTTCATACAGAGAGAGTTAGCTACATGCCTGATGAGTCCAACATGTCCATACACAGAGAGATAGCTACATGTCAGACAAATCCAATAAGTTCATATACAGAGAGCTGCCTACATGGCACATAAGGCCAACATATCCATAGACAACGAGATAGCTACATGGCAGACGAGTCAAAAATGTACATATAGAAACAGCTAGCTTCATGGCAGAGTAGTGCAACATTTCCATATACAGAGTTCTAGCTACATGTCAGATGAGTCCTACATGTCCATATATTGAAAGTTGGCTACATGGCAAATGAGTCCAACATGTGTATATATAGGGGACTAGGTACAAGGCAGATGCGTCCAACATGTTCATACAGAGAGTGCTGGCTACATGGCTGATGAGTCCAACATGTCCACATACAGAGAGCTAGCTACATGGCAGATAAGTCCAATATGTTAATATACAGAGAGCTACCTAATTAGCAGATCAGTCCAACATATCCATATACAGAGAGCTAGCTACATGGCAGATGAGTCCAAAATGTCCATATACATTGAGCTAGCTACATGGCAGACTAGTGCAACATTTCCATATACAGAGTTCTAGCTACATACTTGATGAGTCCAACATGTCCATATACTGAGAGTGAGCTACATGGCAGAGTACTTCAACATGTCCATATACAGAATAATAGCTACATGGCAGATGAGTCCAAAATGTTCATAACCTAAGATTTAGCTACATGGCAGATGAGTACAACATGTGTATTTATAGAGGACTACTTACAACAGGTGAGTTGAACATGTTAATACAGAGAGCTACCTGCATGGTATATAAGTCCAATATATTCATATAGAGAGAGTTACCTACATGGCAGAGTAGTGCAACTTTTCCATATTCAGAGCTCTAGCTTCATGGCAGATGAGTCCACATGTCTATATACTGAGATCTAGATACATGGCAGAGTAGTCGAACATGTCCATATACAGAGTACTAGCTACATGGTAGATGAGTCCTACATGTCCATATACTGAGAGTTAGCTACATGGAAGATAATTCTAATGTGTGTATATTTACAGGATAAGCTACTAAGCAGATGAGTCCAACATGTTCATACAGAGAGAGCTGACTACATGGCTGATGATTCCTACATGTCCATATACTGACAGTGAACTATATGGCAGACATGTCCAATATGTTCATATACAGAGAACTGCCTACATGGCAGATCAGTCCAACATATCCATAGACATAGAGATAGCTACATGGCAGACGTGTTCAAAATGTCCATATACATTGAGTTACCTACATTCAGAGTAGTGCAACACTTCCATATACAGAGTGCTAGCTACATGGTAGATGAGTCCAACGAGTGTGTATACTGAGAGCTTGCTGCATGGCAGAGTAGTCCTACATGTCCAAATAGAGAGTAGTAGCTACATGACAGATGAGTCCAACATGTCCATACACTGAGAGATAGCTACAAGGCAGATGAGTCCAACATACAGAGAGAGCTGGCTACATGGCTGATGAGTCCCCCATGCCCATATACCGGATTCTAGCTCCATGGCAGATGAATTCAACGTGTCCATATACTGAGAGATAGCTACATGGCAGAGTAGTCCAACATGTCCAAATACAGATTCTCCACGGGAGAAAGATGAGGCTTTCTACTCCCGTAAAGATTTACACCCCCGGAAACCCTGTACAGGGTTGCTATGGGCCAAACCGACTTGACGGCACATAACAACAACAACAACAACTACTTGGCAGATGAGAATAACGTGTCCATATACTGAGAGCTAACTACATGACAGAGTAGTACAACATGTCCATATACAGAGTACTAGCTATAGGGTAGTCCATAACCTGAGAGTTAACTACATGGCAGATGAGTCCAACATGTATATATAGAGAGGATTAGATTCAAGGCAGATGAGTCCAACGTGTCCATATACTGAGAGTTAGCTACATTGCAGAGTAGTCTAACATGGTAGATGTGTCCAATATGTCCATACACCGAAAGATACCTACATGAGAGTAGTCCAACATGTCCATATTCTGGGTACTAGCTGCATGGCAGATATGTCCAACTTTTCCATATACTGAGAGCCACCAACATGGCACACAAGTCCAATATGTTCCTAAACAGATAGCTACCTACTTGGCAGATCAGTAAAACATATCCTTGTACAGAGAGCTAGCTACTTGACAGACGAGTCCAAAATTTCCCTGTACAGAGAGCTAGCTACATGGCAGTGTAGTGCAACATTTCCATCTACTGAGTTCTAGCTACATGGCAGATATGTTGAAGGTGTTCAAATCAGAGAGCTACCTACATGGCAGACAAGTGCAATATGTTCATATACAGAGAGCTACCTACTTGGCAGATCAGTCCAACATATCCATGTACAGAGAGCTAGCTACATGGCAGGTTAGTGCAACATTTCCATATACAGAGTTCTAGCTACTTGACAGATGTATACAAGATGTCCATATATTTTGAGACACCTACATGGCAGAAAAGTCCAATATGTTCATATAAAGAGATCTAGCTACTTGGCAGATCAGTCCAACATATCCATATACAGAGAGCTAGCTACATGGCAGAAGAGTCCAAGATGTCCATATACAGAGAGCTAGCTATATGGCAGGTTAGTGCAACATTTCCATATACAGAGTTCCAGCTACCTGGCAGATGAGCCCAACTTGTCTCTATACAGAGCTAGCTACATGGCATCATAGTGAAACATTTCCATACAGAGTTCTAGTTACATGGCAGAAGTGTCCATAAACTGAGAGCTACCTACACGGCAGACAAGTCCAATATGTTCATGTACAGAGTGCTGCCTACTTGTCAGATCAGTCCATCATATTCATGCACAGAGAGCTAGATACATGACAGACGAGTCCAAAATGGCCTTATGCAGAGAACTAGCAACATGGCAGGGTAGTGCAACATTTCCATATACA
>NW_006408999.1:261323-265074 GCF_000296735.1 Chrysochloris asiatica | reverse complement strand
TAGCTAGATACATGGCAGTATAGAGAAACATTTCCATATACAGAGTTCTAGCTACATGGCATATGTGTCCAACATGTTCAAATACTGAGAGCTAACTACATGGCAGACAAGTCCAATATGTTCATAAATAGATAGCAACCTACTTGGCAGATCAGTCCAACATATCCATGTACAGAAAGCTAGATATATGGCAGAAGAGTCCAAAATCTCCATATACAGGAGCTAGCTACATGGCTGGGTAGTGCAACATTTCCATATGCAGAGTTCTACCTACAAAGCAAATGAGTCCAATTTGATTATATACAGAGAGCTAGCTACATGGCACAGCAGTTCAACATTTCCATATACAGAGATCTACCTACATGACAGATGTGTCCAACATATGCATATACTGAGCGCTAACTACATGGCAGATCAGTTCAAAATACCCATGTACAGAGAACTAGCTACATGGCAGATGAGTCCAAAATGTCCAAATACAGAGAGCTAGCTACATGGCAGGGTAGTTCAACATTTCTATATACTGAGTTCTATATACATGGTAGATGAGTCCAATTTGTCTATGTACAAATAGCAAGCTACATGGCAGAGTTGTTCAGCATTTCCACATACAGATTTCTAGCTACATGGCAGATGTGTCCAACATGTCCATATACTGTGAGCTAGCTACATGGCATAGGAGGCAAATGTCCATATACTGAGAGCTAGCTACATGGCAGATGTGTCAAAGCTGTTCATATACAGAGAGCTACCTATATGACAGACAAATACTATATGTTCATATACAGAGAGCTACCTACTTGTAGATCAGTCCAACATATCCATGTATAGAGAGCTTGCTACATGGCAGACGAGTCCAAAATGTCCATATACAGAGAGCTAGCTACATGGCAGAATAGTGCAACATTTCCATATACAGAGTTCAAGATACATTGCAGATGTGTCCAAGGTGTCCATATACTGAGAGCTATCAACATGATAGACACGTCCAATATGTTCATATACAGAGGGATACCTACTTGGCAGATCATTCCATCATACCCATGTACAGAGAGCTAGCTACATGGCAGACTAGACCAAAACATCCATATACAGAAAGCTAGCTAAATGACATGGTGGTGCAACATTTCCATATACAGAGGTCTAGCTACAAGGCAGATGAGTCCAACTTGTCTATATATTGAGGGCCACATACATGGCGGACAAGTCCAATATGTTTATATACAGAGTGCTACCTACTTGGCAGATCAGTCCAACATGTCCATGTACAGAGAGCTGGCTACATGGCAGATGAGTCCAAAATGTCCATATGCAGAGAGCTAGCTACATGGCTCGGTAGTGCAGCATTTTCATATACAGATTTCTAGGTACAAGTCAGATGAGTCCAGCTTGTCTATATACAGAAAGCTAGCTACATGACAGAGTAATGCAACATTGTCATATACAGAGTTGTAGGTATATGACAGATGTATCCAACATGTTCATACTTGTAGAGCTAGATACATGGCAGAGCAGTTCAACATGTCCATATACAGGGTACTAGTTTCATGGCAGATGAGTCCAACATGTCCATATACAGAAAGCTAGCTACATGGCAGACAATTCCAGTATGTTCATATACAGAAAGCTATGTACTTCGCAGATCAGTGTAACATATCCATGCACAGAGAGCTAGCTACATGGCAGAAGAGTCCAAAATGTACCTATACCAGAGCTAGCTACATGGCACGGTAGTGCAACATTTCCATATACAGAGATCTAGAAACATAGTAGATGTGTACAAGGTGTCCATATATTGAGAACTACTTACATGGAAGACAAGTGCAATATGTTCATATACAGTGAGCTATCTACTTGGCAGATCAGTACAACATAGCAATGTACAAAGAGCTAGCTACATAGAAGACGATTCCAACATTTTCATATACAGAGACCTAGCTCATGGCAGGGTAATACAACATTTCCATATACAGAATTTTAGCTACCAGGCAGATGAGTCCAACTTGTCTACATACAGAGAGCTAGCTACATGGCATCATAGTGCAACATTTCCAAATACAGAGTTCAAGCTAAATGGCAGATGTGTCCAATGTGTCCATATACTGCTATCTAGATGGCAGACAATTCCAATATGTTCACATACAGAGTGCTATCTACTTGGCAGATCAGTCCAACATATCCATGTACAGAGAGCTAGGACATGGCAGAAGAGTCCATAATGTCCCTATAAAGAGAGCTAGCTACATGGAGTGTAGTGCAACATTTCCATATACAGAGTTCTAGCTACAAGGCAGTTGATTCCAACTTGTCTATATACAGAAAGCTAGCTACATGGGAGAGTAGTGCAACATTTCCATATACAGATTTCTAGGTACATGGTATATGTGTCTAACGTGTCCATATACTGAAAGCTAGCTATATAGCAGACAAGTCCAATATGTTCATATACAGACAGCTGCCTACTTGGTAGATTGGTCCAACATATCAGTGTACAGAGAGCTAACAACACGGCAGACGAGTCGAAAATATCCATATACAGATACTTAGATACATGGCAGTGTAGAGTAACATTTCCATATACAGAAAGTTCTAGCTACAGGGCATATGTGTCCAACGTGTTCAAATACTGAGACCTAACTACATGGCAGACAAGTTCAATATGTTCCTAAACAGATAGCTACCTACTTGGCAGATCAGTCCAACATAACCATGTACAGAAAGCTAGATATATGACAGAAGAGTCCAAAATATCCATATACAGAGCGCTAGCTACATGGCCAGGTAGTACAACATTTCCATATACAGAGTTCTAGCTACATAGCAGATGAATCCAATTTGTTTATATACAGAGAGCTAGCTACATGGCAGAGTAGTTCTACATTTCCATATACAGTGATCTATCTACATGACAGATGTGTCCCACGTGTCCATATACTGAGAGCTACCTACATGGCAGATCAGTCCAAAATATCCATATACAGAGACCTAGCTACATGGCAGTGTAGTGTATCATTTCCATATACAGAGTTCTGGTTACAAAACAGATGAGTCCAACTTGTCTATATACAGAGAACTAGCTACATGGCAGAGTAGTCCAACATGTCCATATATAGAGTTCTATCTACATGGCAGATGTGTCCAACGTGTCCATATACTGAAAGCTATCTATATGGCAGACAATTCCAATATGTTCATATACAAACAGCTACCTACTTGGCAGATCAGTCTAACATATCCATGTACAGAGAGCTAGCTACATGGAAGACAAGTCCAAAATGCCCATATACAGAGCTACATGTCACAGTAGTGCAACATTTCCATATACAGAGTTCTAGCTACAAGGCAGATGAGTCCATCTTATCTATATACAGAGATCTAACTACATGGCAGGGTAGTGTAACATTACTATATACAGAGGTCTAGCTGCATGGCAGATGTGCACAACGTGTCCATATACTGAGAGCTAGCTAAATGGCAGAGTAGTCCAACATGTCCATATTCAGGGTCCCAGCTACAAGGTCGATGTGTCCAATGCGTTCATATACTGAGAGCCACCAATTTGGCAGACAAGTCCAATATGTTCCTATACAAAGAGCTACCTACTTGGCAGATCGATTCAACATAAGCATATACAAAGAGCTAGCTACACGGCAGATGAATCCTAATGTCCATATACAGAGAGCTAGCTACATGGCAGAGTAGTGCAACATTTCCATATACAGAGTTCTAGCTACATGGCAGATGTGTCCAA
>NW_006408999.1:259779-260378 GCF_000296735.1 Chrysochloris asiatica | reverse complement strand
GTGCAACATTTCCATATAGAGTCCTAGGTACAAGACAGATGAGTCCAACTTGTCTATATATAGAGAGCTAGCTACATAGCAGAGAAGTGCAATATTTCCATTTACAAAGTTCTAGCTACATGGCAGATGTGTCCAACGTGAACATTCACTGAGAGCTTGCTAAATGGCAGAGTGTCCAACATGTCCATATACAGGGTACTAACTCCATGTCAGAGGAGTCCAAATTGTCCATATTTTGAGAGCTAGCTACATGACAGACAAGTCCAATATGTTCAAATACATAGAGCTACCTACTTGGCAGTTCAGTTCAACATATCCATGTACAGAGAGCTACCTACATGGCAGAGTAATCCAACATGTCCATATTCAGGGTACAAGCTACATGGCAGATAGTCCAACATGTCCATATGCTGAGCTTGCTACATGGCAGACAAGTCCCATATGTTAAAATACAGAGAGCTAGATATGTGGCAGTGTAGTGAAACATTTCCATATACAGAGATTTAGCTACATGGCAGATGTGATCAAGGTATCCATATACTGAGAGCTAGCTACATGGCAGATTAGTCCAAAGTGTCCATATACAGAGAGCTAGCTAC
>NW_006408999.1:244207-246841 GCF_000296735.1 Chrysochloris asiatica | reverse complement strand
ATGCAGAATACTAGCTGCATGGCAGATGAGTCCAACATGTCCATATACTGAAAGTAAGCTACATGGAAGATTAGTCTAACTTGTGTATATATAGAGGATTGGCTACAAGGAAGATCAGTCCAACATGTTCATTCAGAGAGAGCTGGCTACATGGCTGATGAGTCCAACATGTCCATATACAGATAGCTAGCTACATGACAGACAAGTCAAAAATGTTCATATACAGAGAGCTACCTACATGGCTGATCAGTCCAAGATATCCATGCACAGAGAGCTAGCTACATGGTAGAACTCCAAAATGTCCATATGCAGAGAGCTACATGGAAGGGTAGTGCAAAAATTTCAAATACAGTGTTCTAGCTACATGGCAGACGAGTCCAAAATGTCCATATACAAAGAGCGAGCTACATGACAGAGTAGTGCAAAATTACAATGTACAGTGTTCTAGATATATGGCAGATGAGTCCAACATGTCCATATACTGAGAGTTGGCTACATGGCAGAGTAGTCCAACATGTTCAAATACAGAGTACTAGCTACATGGTAGATGAGTCTAACATGTCCATATACTGAGAGTTAGCTATATGGCAGATGAGTCCAGCTTGTGTATATATAAAGTACTACCTACAAGGCAGATGAATCCAACATGTTCATACAGAGAGAGATATCTACATGGCTAATGGGTCCAACATGTCCATATACAGAGAGCTAGATTCATGGCAGACAAATCCAATATGTTTGTATACAGAGAGCTACCGACATAGCAGATTAGTCCAACATATCCATGCTCATAGAGCTAACTACAAGGCAAACGTGTCCACAATGTCCATATAATGAGAGCTAGTTACACGGCAGAGTAGTTCAACATTTCCATATTCTGAGCTTCAGCTACATGATAGATGAGTCGCACATGTCCATATTCTGAGAGCTAGTTACATGGCAGCATAGTCCAACATGTACATATACAGAGTACTAGCTACATGGCAGATGAGTTTAATATGTCCATATACTGAGAGTTAGCTATATAGCAGACAAGTCCAACATGTGTATATTTATAGGGCAAGCTATGACGCAGATGATTCCAACATGTTCCTACAGAGAGATCTGGCTACATGGCTGATGAGTCCAACATGTCCATATACTGAGAACTAACTATATGACAGATATGTCCAATATATTCATATACAGAGAGCTACCTACATGGCAGAGTAGTGCAACATTTTCATATACAGAGTTCTAGCTACATGGCAGATGAGTCCAACGTGTCCATATACAAGGCAGAGTAGTACACTTGTCCAAACACAGAGTACTAGCTACAAGGCAGATGAGTCCAACATGTCCATATAATGACAGCTACATGGAATATGAATCCCACATGTGTATATTTAGAGGGCTAGCTACACGGTAGGTGAGTCCAACATATTCATACACAGATATCTAGCTACATGGCTGATGAGTCCAACATGTCAATATACTGAGAACTAGCTATATGGCAGAGAAGTCCGATATGTTCATATACAGAGAGCTACCTACATGGCAGAACAGTCCAATATATCCATGCACACAGAGCTAGCTACATGGCAGATGAGTCCAAAATGTCCATATACAGAGAGCTAGCTTCATGAGAGAGTAGTGCAACATTTCCATATACAGAGCTCTAGCTACATGGCAGATGAGTTCAACATGTCTATATACTGAGAGGTAGCTACATGGCAGAAGAGTCCAATAAGTGTATATATAGAGGAGTAGCTACAAGGCAGATGAGTCCAACATGTTCATAAAGAGATATCTGGCTACAGGCTGATGAGTCCAATGTGTCCATATACAGAGAGATGGGTACATGTCAGACAAGTCCAATAAGTTCATAGACAGAGAGCTGCCTACATGGCAGATCAGTCCAACTATCCATGCACAGAGAGCTTGCTATATGGAAGACGAGTCCAAAATGTCCATATAAACTGAGGTATCTACATGAAAGAGTAGTGCAACATTTCCATATACAGAGCTCTAGTTACATAGTAGATGAGTTCCACATTTCCATATACTGAGAGCTACATGGAATATCAGTCCAACATGTGTATACTTATAGGGCTAGCTACACAGTAGATGATTCCAACATATTCATACACAGAGATCTAGCTACATGGCTGATGAGTCCAACATGTCCATATACAGAGAGCTAGCCATTTGTCAGACAAATCCAATATGTTCATATACACAGAGCTACCTTCTTGGCAGAGTAGTCCAACATATCCATGTACAGAGAGCTCGCTACGTGGCAGACGAGTCCAAAATGTCCATATACAGAGAGTGAGCTTCATGGCAGAGTAGTGCAACATTTCCACATACAGAGATCTAGCTACATGGCAGATGAGTCCAAGGTGCCCATATACTGAGATCAAGCATTATGGCAGAATAGTCCCACATGTCCATATACAGAGTACTAGCTACATGACAGATGAGTCCAACATGTCCATATACAGATAGTTAACTACATGGAAGACAAGTCCAATATGTTCATATAAGGAGAGCTACCTACATGGCAGATCTGCCCATCATATCCATTCACAGACAAATAGCTACATGGCCGACGAGACCAAAATGTCCATATACAGAGAGCTAGCTACATGGCAG
>NW_006408999.1:236468-244087 GCF_000296735.1 Chrysochloris asiatica | reverse complement strand
CAGATGTATTCAAAATGTCCATATAATGAGAGTTAGCTACATGGCAGAGTAGTCCAACATGTCCATATACAGAGTACTAGCTACATTTCAGATGAGTCCTACATGTCCATATACTGAGAATTAACTACATGGCAGGTGAATCAAACATGTATATATAGAGAGGAGTAGCTACAAGGTAGATTAGTCCAACATGTTCATATAGTGAGAGCTGGCTACATGGCTGATGAGTCCAACATGTCCATGGACAGAGATATAGCTACATTGTAGATGAGTCCAAAATGTACATACAGAGCGAGCTAGCTCCATGGCAGTGTAGTGCAACATTTCTATATACAGAGTTCTAGTTAAATGACAGATGAGTGCAACGTGACCATATACTGAGTGCTAGCTACATGGCAGAGTAGTCCAACATGTACATATGTAGAATACTAGCTACATGGCAGATGAGTCCAACATGTACTTATACTGAAAGTTATCTACATGGCATATGAGTCCAACTTGTGTATATATAGAGTATTACCTACAAGGTAGATGAGTCGAACATGTTCATACAGAGAGAGATGTCTACATGACTAATGGGTCCAACATGTCCATATACAGAGAGCTAGCTACATGGCAGACAAGTCCAATATGTTCGTATACAGAGAGCTAATTACATAGCAGATTAATCCAACATATCCATGTTCATAAAGCTAGCTACATGGCAGACAAGTCCAAAATGTCCATATACAGAGAGCTAGGTACATGGCAGGGTAGTGCAACATTTCCATATACAAAGCTGTAGCTACATGGCAGATGAGTTGGACATCCCATATAATGAGAGCTAGCTACATGGCAGAGTAGTCCAACACATCCATATACAGTGTACGAACTACATGGCAGATGAGTCCAACATGTCCATATACTGAGAGTTAGCTACATGGCAGATGAGTTGAACATGCATATATAGAGAGGACTAGCTACATTGCAGATGAGTCCAACATGTTCATACCGAGAGAGCTGGCTGTCTATATGATTGATGAGTCCAACATGTCCATATACAGAGAGCTAGCTACAGGGAAGAGAAGTCCAACATGTTCATATACAGAGACCTACCTACATGGCAGATCATTCCAACTATCCATACACAGAGCTTGGTACATGGCAGACGAGTCCAAAATGTCCATATAAATAGAGCTACCTACATGACAGAGTAGTGCATCATTTCCATATACAGAGCTCTAGCTACACGGTAGATGAGTCCCACATGTCCATATACTGAGAGCTAACTACATGGTAGAGTAGTCCAACATGTCCATATACAGAGTACTAACTACATGGCTGATGAGTCCAACAGTGTATATATAGAGGACTAGCAACAAGGCAGATGAGTCCAACATACTCATACAGATAGATCTGGCTACATGGCTGATGACTTAAATATGTACATATACAGAGTTCTAGCTACACTTCAGATGAGTCTAACATGTCCATATACTGAGAGTTAGCTAAATGGCAGATGAGTCCAACTTGTGTATATTTATAGGGCAAGCTACGAGGCAGATGAGTCCAACATGTTCATATAGAGTGAGCTGGCTACATGGCGGATGAGTCCAACATATCCATATACTGAGAGCTAACTATATGGCAAATATGTCCAATATGTTCATATACAGAGAGCCAACTACATGGCAGATCAGTGCAACATATCCATGCAAAGAGAGCTAGCTACATGACACACTAGTTCAAAATGTCCATATACAGAGAGCTAGCTACATGGCAGGGTACTGCAACATTTTTACATACAGAGCTCTCGCTGCATGGCTCATGAGTCCAAGGTGTCCATATACTGAGAGTTAGCTACATGGCAGAGTAGTCCAACATGTCCATATACAAAGTACTAGCTACATGGCAGATGAGTCCAACATTTCATACAGAGAGAGCTGGTTACATGGCTGCTGAGTCCAGCGTGTCCATATACAGAGAGATAGCAACATGTCCATGTCCATGTACAGGGTACTAGCTATATATGGCAGATGAATCCAACATGTCCATGTACTGAGAGCTAGCTACATGGAAGACAAGTCCAATATGTTCATATACAGAGAGCTACCTACATGGCAGATCAATCCAACATATCCATGGACAGAGAGCTAGCTACATGGCAGATGAGTACAAAATGTACATATAGAGAGAGCTCACTACATGGCAGAGTAGTCCAACATGTCCACATACAGAATACATGCTTCATGGCAGATAAGTCCAAGATATCCATACACAGAAATTTAGCTACATGGCAAAGTAGTCCAACATATACCGAGTACTATCGACATGGCAGATGACTCCAACGTGTCCATATACTGAGAGCTTGCTACAAGGAAGAGCAGTCCAACATGTCCATATACAGAATACTAGCTATATGGCAGATGAGTCCAACATGTCCATATACAGAGAGTGAGCTACATGGCAGACTAGTCCAATATGTTTATATAAAGAGAGGTACCCACATGTCAGTTCAGTTCAATATATCCATGCACAGATAGCTAGATATATGGCAGATAAGTCCAAAAATTCCATATACAGAGAGTTAGCTGCATGGCAGACAAATCCTATATGTTCATATACAGAGAGCTACCTACAATACAGATCTGCCTATCATACCCATGCACAGAGAGTTAACTACATGTCAGAGGAGTCCAAAATGTCCATATACAGAGAGATAGCTACATGGCAGAGTAGTGCAAAATTTCCATAGACAGAGCTCTACTTACATGGCAGATTAGTCCAATGTGTCCATATAATGAGAGTTAGCTACATGGCAGAGTAGACCAACATGTCCATATACAGAGTACTATCTACATGGCATTTGAATACAACATGTCCATACACTGAGAGTTAGCTACATGGCAGATGAGCCCAACATGTGTATCTATAGTGGAGTACCTACAAGGCAGATGAGTCTAACATATTCATACAAAGAGAGTTGGCTTCATGGCTGATGAGTCCAACATGTCCATATACAGATAGATAGCTACATGTCAGACAAGTCCAATACGTTCATATACGCGGAGCTACCTACATGACAGAGCAGTACAACATATCCATGCACAGAGAGCTAACTACATGGCAGATGAGTCCAAAATGTCCATATACAGAGAGCTAGTTACATGGCAGACTAGTGCTACATTTCCATATACAGAGTTCTAGCTACATACCAGATGAGTCCAATGTGTCCATATACTGAGAGTGAGCTACATGGTAGAGTAGTCCAACATGTCCATATACAAAGGAATAGCTACATGGCAGATGAGTCCAAAATATCCATAACCTGAGATTTAGCTACATGGCAGATGAGTACAACATGTGAATTTATAGAGGACTACCTACAACATATGAGTCGAACATGTTAATACAGAGAGCTAACTGCATGGCAGAAAAGTTAGCTACATGGCAGAATAGTCCAATAAGTGTATATATATATACAACTAGCTACAATGCAGATGAGTCCAACATGTCCACATACAGAGAGATAGGTACATGTCAGACAAATCCAATATATTCATATACAGAGAGTTGTCTACATGGCAGAGTAGTGCAACTTTCCATATTTAGAGCTCTAGCTACATCGCACATGAGTCCCAAGAGTCCATATACTGAGAACTATATACATCACAGAGCAGTCAAACATGTCCATATACAGAGTACTAACTACATGGCACATGAGTCCAACATGTCCATACACCGAGAGTTAGCTACATTACAGATGATTCCAATGTGTGTATATTTACAGGATAAGCTTTTAAGCAGATGAGTCCAACGTGTTCATACAGAGAGAGCTGTCTACATGGCTAATCATTCCAACATGTCCATATACTGAGAGCGAACTATATGGCAGACATGTCCAATATGTTCATACACAGAGAGATACCTACATGGCAGATCAGTCCAACATATCCATGCACAGTGAGCTAGCTACATGGCAGATGAGTTCAAAATGTCCATATACAGAGAGTTAACTACATTCAGATTGGTGCAACATGTCCATATACAGAGTTCTAGCTACATGGTAAATGAGTCCAACGTGTGCATATACTGAGAGCTAGCTACATGGCAGTGTAGTCCAACATGTCCAAATACAGAGTAGTAGCTACATGGCAGATGAGTCCAATTTGTCCATACACTGAGAGATAGCTACAAGACAGACGAGTCCAACATACAGAGAGTGTGGGCTACATGGCTGATGAGTTCCACATGTCCATATACCAAGTTCTAGCTCCATGGCAGATGAATTCAACGTGTCCATATACGGAGAGCTAGCCACATGGCAGAGTAGTCCAACATGTCCAAAAAGAGAGTTCTAACTACATGGCAGATGAGAATAACGTGTCCATATACTACATGCCAGAGCAGTCCAACATATCCATGCACAGAGAGCTAAACATGGCAGACGATTCCAAAATGTCCATATACAGAGAGCTAGCTACATGGTAGGGTAGTGCAACATTTTCATATACAGAGTTCTAGCTACAAGGCAGATGAGTCCAACTTGTGTATATACAGAGAGCTAGTTACATGCAAAGTAGTGCAACATTTCCATATGCAGAGTTCTATCTACATGGCAGATGTGTCCAACGTGGCAATATACTGAGAGCTAGCTACATGGCAGAGTAGTGCAACATTTCCATATACAGAGTTCTAGCTACAAGATAGATGACTCCAATTTGTCTATACACAGAGAGCTAGCTATATGGAAGAGTAGAGAAACTTTTCCATATTCAGAGTTCTAGCTACATGGCAGATGTGTCCAACGTGGCAATATACTGAGAGCTAGCTATATGGAAGACAAGTCCAATACGTTCATATACAGGGAACAACTTACTTGGCAGATCAGTCCAACATATCCATGCACAGAGAGCTAGATAAACGGCAGACGAGTCCAAAAGGTCCATACAGAGAGCTAGCTACATGGCATGGTAGTGCAACATTTCCATATGCAGAGTTCTAGCTACATGGCAGACTAATCGAAAATGTCCATATACAGAGAGCTAGCTACATGGCAGGGTTGTTGTTGTTGTTGTTGTTAAGTGCCATCGAGTCGGTAGTGCAACATTATCATATACAGAGATCTAGCTACAAGGCAGATGAGTCCAACTTATCTATATAGAGAGCTGGCTATATGGCAGAGTAGTGCAACGTTTTCATATACAGGGTTCTAGTTTTATGGCAGATGTGTCCAACGTGTCCATATACTGAGAGCTTCCTACATGGCAGAGTAGTCCAACATGTTCATATACAGGGAACTAGCTAATGTAGCAGATGAGTCCAACATATCCATATATAGAGAGGTAGCTACAAGGTAGAAAACTCCAGAATGTTCAGAAACAGGTAGCTACCTACTTGGCAAATCAGTCCAACATATCCATGTACACAGAGCTGGCTACATGTCAGATGAGACCAAAATTTCCATAAAACAGAGCTAGCTACTTGGCAGGGTAGTACAACATTTCCATATACAGAGTTCTAGCTTCAAGGCGTATGAGTCCAATTTCTCTATACGCAGAGAGCTAGCTACATGACAGAGTACTCCAACATGTCTATATTCAGAGTTCCAGCTACACAGCAGATGTGTACAACGTTTCCATATACTGAGAGCTAGCTACATGGCACAGAAGTCCAATATATTCATATACAGAGAGCTACCTACTTGGCAGATCAGTCCAACATATCCATGTACAAAGCACTAGTTACATGGCAGGGTAGGGCAACATTTCCATATACAGAGTTCTAGCTATAAGGCAGATGAGTCCAACCTGTCTATATACAGACAGCTAGCTACATGGCAGAGTACTGCAACATTTCCATATACAGTGTTCTAGCTGCATGGCAGATGTGTCCAAGGTGTCCATATACTGAGAGCTACCTACATGGCAGACGAGTCCAAAATGTCCATATACAGAATACTAACTACATAGCAAGGGAGTACAACATTTCCATATACAGAGTTCTAGCTTCAAGGCAGATGAGTCCAACTTGTCTATATACAGAGAGCTAGCTACATAGCAGAGTAGTGCATCTTTTCCATATACAGAGTTCAAACTAAATGGCAGATGAGACCGAAGTGTTCATATAACGAGAGCTAGCTATGTGGCAGATGAGTCCAGCATGTGTATATTTAGAGGGTTATCTACAAGGAAGATGAGTCCAACATGTCTATATACAGACAGCTAGGTACATGGCAGGGTAGTACAACTTTTCCACATACAGAGTTCTAACTACATGGCAGATGAGTCCAACATGTCTATATACAGAGAGCTAGCTACATGGTAGGGTAGTGCAACATTTCCATATAAAGAGTTCTAGGTACATGGCAGATGTGTGCAACGTGTCCATATACTGACAAGTAGCTACATGGCACACAAGTCCAATATGTTCATATATAGAGAGCTACCTACTTGATAGATCAGTCCAACATATCCATGTACAGAATACTAGTGTCATGTCAGACGAGTCCAACATGTCCATATTCAGAGAGTGAGCTACATGGCAGGGTAGTTCAACATTTCCATATACAGAGTTCTAGCTACATGGCAGATGAGTACAACTTGTCTATATACAGGGAGCTATATATATGCCAGAGTAGTGCAACATTTCCATATACAGAGTTCTAGCTACAAGGCAGATGAGTCCGACTTGTCTATATACAGAAAGCTACCTATATGGAAGAGTAGTGCAACATTTCCATATTCAGAGTTCTAACTACATGGCAGATGAGTCCAACGTGTCTATATACTGAGAGCTAGCTATATGGCAGACAGGTCCAATACTTTCATATACAGGGAACAACCTACTTGGCAGATCAGTGCAACATATCCATACACAGAGAGCTAGATACATGGGAGTCTAATCCAAAAGGTACATATAGAGAGCTAGCTACATGGCAGAGCAGTCCAACATGCCCTTATACAGGGTACTAGCTACATGGCAAATGAGTCCAGCATGAGTATATTTAGAGGGTTAGCTACAAGGCTGATGAGTCCAACATGTCTATACACAGAGAGCTAGCTACATGGCAGGATAGTGCAACATTTCTATATACAGAGTTCTAGATACAAAGCAGATGAATCCAACTTGTCTATATACAGAGAGGTAGCTACATGGTAGAGTACTACAACATGTCCATATATAGAGTACTTGCTACATCGCAAAGCAGTCCAGCATGTCCATATACTGAGAGCTAGCTACATGGCAGACAAGTCCAATATGTTCATACACAGTGAGCTACCTACTTGGCAGATCAATTCAACATATCCATGTACAGAGAACTAGCTACATGGCAGACGAGTCCAAAATGTCCATATAGAGAGAGCTAACTACATGGCATGGTAATGCAACATTTCAAAATACAGAGTACTAGCTTCATGACAGATGACTGCATCTTGTATATATACAGAGAGCTAACTACATGCCAGTGGAGTACAACATTTCCATATACAGAGTTCTACCTACATGGACCTCGCCAGATGGAACACACAGAAATCAGATAGACTACATCTGTGGAAAGAGAAGATGGAAAAGCTCCATATCATCAGTGCAGACAAGGCCAGGGGCAGACTGTGGAACAGACCATCAATTGCTGATAT
>NW_006408999.1:233287-233868 GCF_000296735.1 Chrysochloris asiatica | reverse complement strand
TCCATATACTGAGAGCTAGCTCCATGGCAGAGTAGTCCAACATGTCCATATTCAGGGTACTAGCTCCATGGCAGATGTGTTCAACTTGTCCATATACTGAGAGCCACCTACATGGCAGAAAAGTCCAGCATGTTCATATACAGAGAGCTACCTATTTTCAGATCAGTCCAACATATCCATGTATAGAGAGCTAGCTACAAGGCAGATGATTCCAAAACATTTGAATACAGAGAGCTAGCTACATGGCAGACCAGTCCAACATATCCATGAACGGAGAGCTAGCTTCATGTCTGACGAGTCCAAAATGGAGTTCTAGCTACATTAAAGATGTATCCAACGTGTTCATATACTGAGAGCTAGCTACATGGCAGATGAGCCCAAAGTGTCCATATACAGTAAGCTAGATACATGGAAGAGTAGTGCAACATTTCCATATACAGAGTACTAGCTACAAGGCACATGAACCCAATTTGTCTATATACAGACAGCTAGCTACATGGCAGAGTAGTGTAACATTTCCATATACAGAGTTCTAGCTACATGGCACATGTGTCCAACTTGTCCATATACTGAGAGCCACC
>NW_006408999.1:217528-232747 GCF_000296735.1 Chrysochloris asiatica | reverse complement strand
TACAGAGTTCTAGCTACAAGGCAGATGAGTCCAACTTGTCTATATACAGAGAGCTAGCTACATGTCAGAGTAGTGCAACATTTCCATATACAGAGTTCTAGCTACATGTCAGATATGTCCAACGTGTCCATGTCCTGAGTGCTAGCTACATGGCAGACAAGTCCAATATGTTCATAAACAGAGAGATACATACTTGTCAGATAAGTCCAACATAACCATGTACAGAGAGCTAGCTACATGGCAGATGAGTCCAAAATGTCCATATACACAGAGATAGCTACATGGCAGGTTAGTGCAACATTTCCATATACAGAGGTCTAGCAACAAGGGAGATGAGTCCACCTTGTCTATATACAGAGAGTTAGCTACCTGGCAGAGTAGTGCAGCATTTCCATATAGCGTGTTAAAGCTACATGGCAGATGTGTCTAACGTGTCCATATAATGAGAGCTAGCTACCTGGCAGAGTAGTCCAACATGTCCATATTCAGGGTAGTAGTTAAATGGCAAATGTTTCCAACATGTCCATATACTGAGAGCCAACTACAGGGCAAACATGTCCAATATGTTCATATACAGAAAGCTAGCTACTTTGCAGATCAGTCCATCATATCCATGTACAGAAAGCCAGTAACATGGTAGACAAGTCAAAAATGTCAATATACAGAGAGCTAGCTACATGGAAGGGTAGTGCAACATTTCCATTTACAGAGTTCTAGTTACATGGCAGATGTGTCCAACGTGTCCATATAGTGAGAGCTACCTACATGGAAGATCAGTCGAATATATCCATGTACAGAGAGCTAGCTACATGGCGGTGTAGTGCAACATTTCTATATATAGTGTTGTATCTGCAAGGAAGATTCGTCCAATTTGTCTATATACAGAGAGGTAGTTACATGGTAGAGTATTGCAGCATTTCCATATACAGTGTTCAAGCTACATGGCAGATGTGTCTAACTTGTCCATATACTGAGAGCTAGCTACACGGCAGAGTATTACAACATGTCCATATACAGGATACTAGCTACATCACAGAGGAGTCCAACATGTAAATATACTGAGAGCTATATACATGGCAGAGTAGTAAAACATGTCATATACAGGGTACTAGCCACATCGCAGAGGAGTCCAATATGTCCACATATTGAGAGCTAGCTGCATGGCAGACAACTCCAATATGTCCATATACAGAGAAATACATACTTGTCAGATCAATCCAACATATCCTTATACAGAGAGCTAGTTACATGGCAGAGTAGTCCAAAATGTTCATATACACAGAGCTAGCTACATGGCAGGTTAGTGCAACATTTCCATGTACATAGCTCGAACTTCAAGGTAGAGGAGTCCAACTTGTCTATATATAGAGAGTTAGCTACCTGGCAGAGTAGTGCAGCATTTCCATGTACAGTGTTAAAGCTACATGGCAGATGTGTCTAACGTGTCCATATACTGAGAGCTAGCTACAAGACAGAGTATTCCAACATGCACATATTCAGGTTAGAAGCTACATGGCTGATGTGTCCACCGTGTCCATATACTGAGAGCCACCTACAGGCAGACAAGTCCAATATGTTCATATATACAGAGCTAACTACTTGGCAGATCAGTCCAACATATCCTTGTACAGAGAGCTGGCTACATGGTAGAGAAGTCCAAAACGTCCTTTTACAGAGAGCTAGCTACATGGCAGAGTAGTGCAACATTTCCATATACAAAATTCTTTCTACAAGGCAGATGAGTCCAACTTTTCTATATACAGAGAGCTAGCTACATGGAAGAGTAGTGCAACATTTCCATATACAGAATTCTAACTACATGGCAGATGTGTCCAATGTGTCCACATACTGAGAGCTAGCTACATGGCAGAGTAGTCCAACATGTCCATATTCAGGGTAGTAGCTACATGACAGGTGTGTCCAACATGTCCATATACTGAGAGCCATCAACAGGCAGACAAGTCCAATATGTTCATATACAGAGAGCTACCTACTTGGCAGATCAGTCCAACGTATCCACGTACAGAGAGCTAGCTACATGGCAGACGAGTACAAAATGTCCATATACAGAGAGCTAGCTACATGGCAGGGTAGTGCAAGATTTCCATATACCGAGTTCTATTTACAAGGCAGATGAGTCCAACTTGTCTATATACAGAGAGCTAGATACCTGGAAGAGTAGTGCAACATTTCCATATACAGAGTTCTATGTACATGGCAGATGTGTTCTACATGTCTATACACTGATAGCTAGCTACATGGCAGAGCAGTCCAAAATGTCCATATACAGGGTACTAACTACATGGCAGATGAGTCCAACATGTCCATATACTGAGAGCTAGTTATATGACAAACAAACCCAATGTGTTCATATACAGAGAGCTACCTAATTGGCAGATCACTGTAACATATCCATGTACAGAGAGCTATCTACATGGCAGATGAGTCCAAAATGTCCATATACAGAATGCTAGCCACATGGCAAGGGATTGCAACATTTCCATATACAGAGTTCGTGCTACAAGGCAGATGAGTCCAACTTGTCTATATACAGAGAGCTAGCTACCTGGCAGTGTAGTGCAACATTTCCATATACAGAGTTCTATCTACATGGCAGATGTGTTCAACGTGTTCATGTCCTGAGACCTAGCTACATGGCAGACAAGTCCAATATGTTCATATACAGAGGGCTACCTACTTGGCAGATCAGTCCAACATATCCATGTACAGAGAGCTAGCTAAATGGCAGACGAATCCAAAATGTCCCTATACAGAGAGCTAGCTAGATGGTAGGATAGTGCAACATTTCCATATACAGATTTCTAGATAGAAGGTAGATGAGTCCAACTTGTCTGTATATAGCGAACGAACTACATAACAGGGTATTGCAACATTTCCATTTTTAGAATTCTAGTTACATGGCAGATGTGTCCAACATGTCCATATACTGGGTGCTAGTTCCATGTCTCAGCAGTCCAACATGTTCATATTCAGGGTACTAGATACATGGAAGATGTTTACAACTTGTCCATATACTGGGAGCCGCCTACATGGCAGACAAGTCCATTATGTTCATATACAGAGAGCTACCTACTTGGCACATCAGTCCAACATATCCATGGAGAGAGCTAGCTACATGGCAGACAATTCCAAAATGTGCACTTACAGAGAATTAGCTACATGGCAGAGTAGTACAACATTTCCATATACTGAGTTCTAGTTACATGGCAGATGTGGCAAAGGTGTTCATATACTGAGATCTACCTACTTGGCAGACAAGTCCAATATGTTCATATACAGAGAGCTACCTACTTGGCAGATTGGTCCAACCTATCCATGTACAGAAAGCTAGGTACATGGCAAGGTAGGGCAACATTTCCATATACAGAGGTCTAGCTACAAGGCAGATGAGTCCAACTTGTCTATATACAAAGAGCTAGCTACATGGCAGCGTAGTGCAACATTTCCATATACAGATTTCAAGCTATATGGCAGCTGTGTCCAACGTGTCCATATACTGCTAGCTACATGGCAGACAAGTCCAAGATATTCATATACAGAGAGCAACCTACTTGGCAATTCAGTGCAACATATTTATGTACAGAGAGCTAGCTACATGGAAGATGTGTCCAACGTGTCCATATACTGAGAGCTAGCTACATGGCAGGGTATTGCAACATTTCCATATACAGAAGTCTAGTTACAAGGCACATGTGTCCAACTTGTCTATGTACAGAGAGCTACCTACTTGGTAGTTCAGTCCAACATATCCATGTACAGAGAGCTGGCTACATGGCAGATGTGTTCCACATGTCCATATACTGAGAGCTAGCAACATGGCAGAATAGTTCAACATGTCCATATACAGGGAACTAGCTACATGGCAGATGAGTCCAACATGTCCATATACTGAGAGCTAGCTACATGGCAGAGTAGTGCATCATTTCCATATACAGACTGCTATGTACATGGCCGATTTGTCCAACGGTTCCATATACTGAGAGGAAGCTACATGCCAGACAAGCCGAATATGTTCCTATACAGAGAGCTACCTACTTGGCAGATCAGTCCAACATATCTATGTACAGAGTTTTAGCTACATGGCATATGTTTCCAAAGTGTCCATATTCTGAGAGCTACCCACATTGTAGTTCAGTCAAAAATATCCATGCATAGACAGCTAACTACATGGCAGACAAATCAATATGTTCATATACAGAGAGCTACATACTTGGCAGATCAGACCAATACATCCATATACAGAAAGCTAGCAACATGGCAGACAAGTCCAAAATATCCATGTACAGAGAACTAGCCACATGGAAGGGTAGTGCAACATTACAATATACAGAGTTCTAGCTACAAGGCAGATAAGTCCATCTTGTCTATATACAGATAGTTAGCTACATGGCAGAGTAGTTCAATATTTCCATATACAGAGTTAAAGCTACATGGCAGATGTGTCCAACGTGTCCATGTACTGAGAGTTAGCTACATGGAAGAGTAGTGCAACATGTCCATATTCGGGGTAGTAGCTACATGGCAGATGTGTCCAACAAGTCCATATAGTTAGAGCCACCTACAGTGAAGCCAAGTCCAATATGTTCATATTCAGAGAGCTACCTACTTGGCAGATCCATGCAACATATCCCTATATAGAGACCTAGCTACATGGCAGCCGAGTCAAAAATGTCCATATAGAGAGCTAGCCACATGGCAGGTTAGTGCATCATTTCCATATACAGAATTCTAGCTAAAAGGCCGATGAGTCCAAGTTGTCTACATACGGAAAGCTATCTACATGGCAGAATAGTGCAACATTTCCATATACAGAGTTCTAGATACATGGCAGATGTGTCCATCGTGTCCATATATTGAGAGCTACCTATATGGCAGACAAGTCCAATATGTTCATATACAGAGAGCTACATACTTGTCAGATACGTCCAACATATCCATGTACAGGGAGCTAGCTACATGGCAAACGGGTCCAAAATGTCCATATACAGAGAGCTAGCTACAATGCAGGGTAGTGCAACATTTCCATATACAGAGTTCTAGCTACAAGGCAGATGAGTCCAACTTGTCTATCTGCAGAGAATTAGCGACATGACAGTGTAGTGCAACATTTCCATATACAGAGTTCTAATTACATGGCAAATGTGTCCAACATGTACATATACTGAGAGCCACCTACATTGCAGACAAGTCCAATATGTTCATATACAGAGAGCTACCTACTTGTCAGATCAGTCCAACATATCCATGTACAGAGAGCTAGCTACATGACAGATGCATCCAAAATGTCGATATACAGAGAGCTACCTACATGGAAGGGTAGTGAAACATTTCCATATACAGAGTTCTAGCTACAAGGCAGATGAGGCCAACTTGTCTATATACAGACAGCAAGCTACATGGCAGAGTAGCACACCATTTCCATATACACAGATCTAGCTACAAGGCAGATGTATCCAACGTATTCATATACTGAGAACTAGCTACATGGCAAAGTAGTCCAAAATGTCCATATTCAGGGTACTAGCTAAATGGCAGTTGTGTCGAACGTGTCAGTATACTGAAATCCAATCACATGACAGAGAAATCCAATATGTTCATATATAGAGAGCTAGGTACTTGGAAGATCAATCCAACATATCCATGTACAGAGAGCTAGCTACAATGCAGACAATTCCAAAATGTCCATATACAGAGAGCTAGCTACATGGCAGGTAGTACAACAATTCAATATACTGAGTTCTAGGTTCATGGCAGATGTGTCAAAGATGTTCGTATACAGAGAGCTAGCTACATGACACACAAGTCCAATATGTTCATATACAGAGAGCTACATTCTTGCCAGATACGTCCAACATATCCATGTACAGGGAGGTAGCTACATGGCAGACGAGTCCAAAATGTCCATATACAGAAAGCTAGCTACATGGCAGAGTAGTGCAATATTTCCATATACAGAGTTCTAGCTACAAGGCAGATGAGTCCTACTTGTCTATCTACAGAGAGTTAGTTACATGGCAGAGTAGTGCAACATTTCCATATACAGAGTTCTAGCTGTATGGCAGATGTGTCCAACTCATCCATATACTGAGAGCCACCTACAGTGCAGATAAGTCCAATATGTTCATATACAGAGAGCTACCTACTTGCCAGATCAGTCCAACATATCCATGTACAGAGAGCTAGCTACATGGCAGAATAGTGCAACATTTCAATATACAGAGTTCAAGCTACATGGCAGATGTGTCAAACGTGTTCATATACTGAGAGATAACTACATGGCAGACTAGGCCAACATCTCCATATTCAGGGTACTAGCTACATGGCAGATAGTCCAAAATGTCCAAATACTGAGCTTGCTACATGGCAGATAAGTCCCATATGTTAATATACAGAGAACTAGCTACATAACAATGCAGTGTAACATATCCATATACAGAGTTCTAGCTACATGGCAGATGTGATCAAGGTGTCCATATATTGAGAGCTAGCTACATGGCAGAGGAGTCCCAAATGTCAATATACAGAGAGCTAGCTTCATAGCAGGGTAGTACAACATTTCCCTAAAGAGAGTTCTAGCTACCAGGCAGATGAGTCCAACTTGTCTATACACAGAGAGATAGCTACATGGCATCGTAATGCAACATTTCCATATACAGAGTTCAAGCTACATGGCAGATGTGTTTAACGTGTCCATATACTGCTAGCTACATGGCAGCCAAGTCCAATATGTTCAGATACAGGGAGCTACCAACTTGGCCGATCATTCCAAAATATCCATGTACAGAGAGCTAGGACATGGCATATGAGTCCAAAATGTCGCTATACAGAGAGCTAGCTATATGGCAGGGTAGTGAAACATATTCATATACAGAGTTCTAGCTGAAAGGCACATGAGTTCAACTTGTCTATAAACTGAGAATTAGCTACATGGCAGAGTAGTGCAACATTTCCCATATATAGAGTTCTAGGTACATGACAGATGTGTCCAACGTGTCTATATACTGAGAATTAGCTACATGGCAGAGTAGTACAACATGTCCATATTCATGTACTAGCTACACGGAAGATGGGTTCAATGTGTCCATAAACTGAGAGCCACCTACATGGCGGACAAGTCCAATATGTTCATATACAGAGAGCTATCTACTTGGCAGATCAGTCCAACATATCCATGTACAGAGAGCTAGCTACATTGCATATGAGTCTACAATGTCCTTATACAGAGAGCTAGCTACATGGCATGGTAGTGCAATATTTCCATATACAGAGTTCTACCTACAAGGCAGATGAGTCCAACTTATCCATATATTGAGAGCTAGCTACAGGGCAGAGTAGTCCACATGTCCATATTTAGGGTAGTAGCTACAGGGCAGATGTGTCCAATGTATCCATATACTGAAAGCCACCTTCAGGGAAGACAAGTCCAATATGATCATATAAAGAGAGCTACCTAATTGGCAGATCAGTCCAACATATCTATGCACAGAGAGCTAACTACATATCAGACGAGTCCAAAATGTCTATATACAGAGAGCTAGCTACATGTCAGGTTAGTGCAACATTTCCATATACAGAGTTGCAGCTACAAGGCAGATGACTGCAGTTTGTCTATATACAGAGAGTTAGCTACATGGCAGAGTAGTGCAACATTTCCATATATAGAGTTCTAGCTACATCGCAGATGTGTGCAAAGTGTCCATATACTGAGAGCTAGCTACATCGCAGAGTAGTCTAACATGTCCATATACAGGGTAGTAGCTACATGGCAGATGTTTCCAACGTGCCCATACATTGAGAGCCACCGATAGGGCAGACAAGTCCAATATGTTCATATATAGGGAGCTACATACTTGGCAGATCAGTGGAGCATATCCATGTACACAGTTCTAGCAGAGAGCTACATATTTGTCAGATAAGTCCAACCTATCTATGTGCAGGGAGCTAGCTACATGGCAGACTAGTACAAAATGTTCATATACAGAGAGCTAGCCACATGGAAAGGCAGTGCAACATTTTCATATACAGACTTCTAACTACAAGGCAGATGAATTCAACTTGACTATATACAGAGAGCTAGCTGTACGGCAGAGTAGTGCAGCATTTCCATATACAGAGTTCTAGCTACATGTCAGATGTGTCCAACATGTCCATACTCTGAGAGCTAGCTACATGGCAGAAAAGTCCAATATGTTCATATACAGAGAGAGCTACCTGCTTGTCAGATCAGTCCAACATATCCATGGACAGAGAGCTAGCTACATTGCAGATGAGTCCAAAATGTCCATATACAGAGAGGTAACTACATGACAGAGTAGTGCAATATTTCCATATGCAGAGTTCTAGCTACATGGAAGATGAGTCCAATGTGCACATATTCTGAGAGCTATCTACATGGCAGAGTAGTCCAACATGTCCATATACAGAGTACGAGCTACAAGGGAGATGAGTCCAACATTTCCATATACTGAGAGTTAGCTACATGGCAGATGAGTCCAACATGTGTATATATAGAGGGCTAGCTACAAGGCAGATGAGTCGAACATATTCATACAGAGAGAGCTGGATACATGGTTGATGAGTCCAACATGTACATATACTGAGAGCTAGTTACTTGATAGACAAGTCCAAAATGTTCATATGCAGAGAGCTATCTACATGACAGATCAGTCCAGCACGTCTGTGCACAGAGAGCTTAGCTACATGGCAGATGAGTCCAAAATGTCCATATACAGAGAGCTAGGTACATGGCAGACTAGTAGAACATTTCCATATACAGAGCTCTACCTGCATGATAAGGAGCTCTGGTAGCATAGTAGTTATGAATCAGGTTGCGAACCTTAAGGTCGGCAGTTCAAAACTACCAGCCACTCCACAGGAGAAAGATGAGGTTTTCTAGTCCCGTAAAGATTTACACCCTCGGAAATCCTGTACAGGGTTGCTATGGGTTGGAAACAACTTGACGGCACTTAACAACAACAACAACCTACATGGCAGATGAAACCAACGTGTTCATATACTGAGAGCTGTCTACATGGAAGAGTAGTCCAAAATGTCCATATACAGGGTACTAGCTACATGGTTGTTGAATCTAACATGTCCATATACTGAGAGTTAGCTACATGACAGATGAATCTAACATGTGTATGTTTAGAGGGTTAGCTACAAGGCAGATGAGTCGAACATGTTCATACACAGAGAGTTGGCTACACTGCTGATGAGTCATAAAAGTCATACATGGCATATGAGTCCAAAATGTCCATATACAGAGAGCTAGCCACATGGCAGAGTAAAGCAACATTTTCATACAGAGCTCTAACTACATTGCAGATGAAACCAACATGTCCATACACTAAGAGCTAGCTACATGGCACAGTAGTCCAACATGTCCATATACAGGGATCCAGCTACATGGAAGATGTGTCCAACATGTCTATATACTGAGAGTTAGCTACATGGCAGACAAGTCCCATATGTTCATATACAGACAGCTACCTACATGGCAGATCAGTGCAACGTATCCAACACAGAGAGCTAGCTAGCTACATGGCAGACAAGTCCAAAATATCCATATGCAGAGATCTAGCTACATGGCAGATGAGTCCAACATGTCCATATATAGAGTACTAGCTACAAGACAGATGAGTCCAACATGTCCATATACTGAGAGTTAGCTGCATGGCAGATGAGTTCAACATGTGTATATTTAGAGGGCTAGCTGAGTCGAACATATTCATACAGAGAGAGCTGGCTACATGGCTGATTAATCCAACATGTCCATATACTGAGAGCTACCTGCATGACAGACAAGCCCAACGTGTCCATATACTGAAAGTTAGCGACAGGGCAGAGTAGTCCAACATGTCCATATACAGAGTACTAGTTACATGGCAGATGAGCCCAACATGTCCATATACTGAGAGTTAGCTACATGACAGATGACTCCAACATGTATATATAGAGGTCTAGCTACAAGGGAGATGATTCCAACATGTTCATACAGAGAGAGATGGCTACATGGCTGATGACACTAACATGTCCATATATAGCTAAATGGCAGACAATTCCAATATGTTCATATACAGAGAGCTACGTACATGGCAAATCAGTCCAACATATCCATGCACAGAGAGCTAGCAACATGATAGATGAGTCCAAAATGTCCATATGCAGAGAGCGAGCTACATGGCAGAGTAATACAACATTTCCATATACAGAGCTCTACCTACATGGCAGATGAGACCAACGAGTTCA
The DNA here is from genome assembly GCF_000296735.1 of Chrysochloris asiatica. Taxonomy (NCBI): domain Eukaryota; kingdom Metazoa; phylum Chordata; class Mammalia; order Afrosoricida; family Chrysochloridae; genus Chrysochloris; species Chrysochloris asiatica. The sequence continues at coordinate 222,475 of NW_006408999.1, read as the reverse complement.
TATACTGAGAGCCAGCTACATGGACGAGTAGTCCAATATTTCCATATACGAAATACTAGCTACATAGCAGAAGAGTCCAACATGTCCATATACTGAGAGTTAGCTACATTACAGATAGGTCCAACATGTGTATGTTTAGAGGGTTAGCTACAAGGCACATGAGTCTAACAGAGACTTGATAAACAGAGAGTTGGCTACATGGCTGATGAGACCAATATGTCCATATACAGAAAGCTAGCTACATGGCAGACAAGTCCCATATGTTCAAATACAGAGATCTACCTACATGGCAGATCAGTACAGAATATCTATACACAGAGAGCAAGCTACATGGCATACCAGTCAAAAATGTCCATATACAGAGAGGTAGCTACATGACAGAGTAGTGCAACATTTCCATATAGAGAGCTCTAGCTATATGGGAGATGAGTCCAACGTGTCCATATATATAATTCTAGCTACATGGCAGAGTAGTCCAACATATCCATATACATAGTTGTAGCTACATGACAGATGAGTCCAACATGTCCATATACTGAGAGCTAGTTACTTGGTAGACAAGTCCAATATGTTCATATACAGGTAGCTAAATTTATGTCAGATCAGTCCAGCATATCTATGAACAGAGAGCTTGCTACATGCATACAATTTCAAAATGTCCATATACATGACAGAGTAGTGCAACATTTCATATACAAGGTTATAGCTACATGGCAGATGAGTCCAACGTGACCATATATGTTCATATAAAGAGAGCTACCTACATGGAAGGTCAGTCCAACATATCCATGCACAGGCACCTAGCTACATGGCAGATGAGTCCAAAATGTCCATGTACAGATACCTAGCTACATGGCAGAGTAGTGCATCATTTCCATATACAGATTTCTTGCTACATGGCAGATGAGTCCAACATGTCCATATACTGAGAGCCAGCTACATGTCAGATGAGTCCATCGTGTCCATATATTGAGAGTTAGCTACATGGCAGAGTAGTCCAACATATCCATATACAGAGTGTTAGCTACAATGCAGATGAGTCCAACATGTATATATAGAGGATTAGCTTCAAGGCAGATGAGTTCAACATGTTCATGCACAGAGAGCTGGATACATGGCTAATGAGTACACCATGTCCATATACTGAGAGTTAGCTACTAGGCAGATGAGTCCAACATGTATATATAGAAGACTAGCTACAAGACAGATGATTCCAACATGTTAATACAGAGAGAGCTGGCTACATGGCTGATGAGACCATCATGTCCATATACAGAGAGCTAGCTACTCTTTGTATGAACAGAGATCAGTCCAACATATCCATGCACAGAGAGCTAGCTATATGGCAGATGAGTCCAAAATGTCCATATACAGATAGCTAGCTACACAGCAGAGTAGTTCAACATTTCCACATGCAGAGTTCTAGCTACATGTTTATATTTAGAGGGCTAGCTACAAGACAGATGATTCAAACATATTCTGTACACAGAGAACTGGCTATATGGCTGATGAGTCCAACATGTCCATATATTGAGAGCTAGTTACTTGTTAGACAAGTCCCATATGTTCATATGCAGAGAGCTACCTACATGGCAGATCAGTCCAGCATATCTATGCACAGAGAGCTAGCTGAGTCCAACATGTCCATATACAGAGAACAAGCTACATGGCATAAAAGTCCAATATGTTCATATGCAGAGAGCTACCTACATGGCAGATCATTCCAACATATCCATGTACAGAGAGCTAGCAAAATGGCCGATGAGTCCAAAATGCCCATATGCAGAGAGCTAGCTACATGGCAGAGCAGTGCAACATTTCCATATACAGAGTACTAGCTTCATGGCAGATGAGTCCAACATGTCCATATACAGAGAATTAGCTACGTGGCAGATGAGTCCAACATGTGTATATTTAGAGGGCTAGCGACAAGACAGATGAATTGAACATATTAATACAGACAGAGCTGGATACATGGATGATGAGTCCAACATGTCCATATGCTGACAGCTCCTACGTGGCAGACAAGTCCAATATGTTCATATACAGAGAGCTACCTACATTGCTGATATGTCAAACATATCCACACACAGAGCGCTAGCTACATGGCAGACAAGTCCAAAATGTCCACAGACAGATTGCTAGGCTACATGGCAGAGTAGTGCATCATTTCCATATACAGATATCTAGCTACATGTCAGATGAGTCCAACGTGTGCATATACCGAGAGTCAGCTTCATGGCAGATGAGTCCAAGGTGTCCATATATTGAGAGCTAGCTACATGGCAGATGAGTCCAACATGTGTATATTTAGAGGGCTATCTAAAAGCCAGATGAGTCGGACATATTCATACAGACAGAGCTGGCTACATGGCTGATGAGACCAACATGTCCATATACTGACAGCTACCTACATGGAAGACCAGTCCCATATATTCATATACAGTGAGCTACCTACATGACAGAGTGTAGAACATATCCATGCACAGAGAGCTAGCTACATTGCAGATGAATCCAAAATGTCCACATACAAAGAGCTAGCTACAAGACAGAGTAGTGAAACATTTCAATATACACAGTTCTTGATACGTGGCAGATAAATCCAATGTGTCCATATACTGGCATCTAGCTAAATGACAGAGTAGTCGAACATGTCCATAAACAAAGTACTAGCTACATGTTAGATTAGTCCAACATGTCCATATACTGAGAGTTAGCTACATGGTAGATGAGTCTAACATATGTATATATACAGCTCTAGCTACAAGGCAGATGAGTCCAACATGTTCATACAGACAGAGCTGGCTACATGGCTGATGAGTCCAACTTGTCCATACACAGAGAGCTACCTACATGGCAGGTCAGTCTAACGAATCCATGTACAGAGAGCTAGCTACATGACAGATGAATCGAAAATGTCCATATACAGAGTACTAGCATCATAACAGGTGAATCCAACATGTCCATATATTCAGAGTTAGGTACATGACAGATGAGACCAACGTGTCCATATGCTGAGAGCTAGCTACATGGCAGAGTAGTACAACATGACCATATACAGAGTACTAGCTACATGGCAGATGAATCCAACATGTCCATATACTGAGCGTCAGCTACATGGCAGATGAATCCAACATGTCCATATACTGAGCATCAGCTACATGGCAGATGAATTCAACATGTCCATATACTGAGTGTCAGCTACATGAGATATGAGTCCAACATGTGTATTGTAGAGGGTTGGTTACAAGACAGATGAGTCCAACATGTTCATACACAGAGAGCTGGTTACATGACAGACAAGTCCAAAATGTCCATATACAGAGAGGTAGCTACATGGCAGAGTAGTGCAACATTTCCATATACAGAGTTCTAGCCACATAGTATATGAGTCCAACGTTTCCATATACTGAAAGCTAGCTAAACAGCAGAGTAGTCCAACATGTGCATATACAGAGCACTAGCTATATGGCAGGTGAATACAACATGTCTATATACTGACAGTTAGCTACATGACACATAAGTCCAACATGTGTATGTTTAGAGCGTTAGCTAAAAGGCAGATAACTCAAACATGTTCATACACAGAGAGCTGGCTACATGGCTGATGAGTCCTACATGTCCATATACAGAGAGCTAGCTACATGACAGACAAATCCCATATGTTCATATACAGAGAGCTACCTCCATGGCAGATCAGTCCAGCATATCTACGCACAGAGAGCTAGCTATGTGGCAGACGATTCCAATATGTTCAAATACAAAGAGCTAAATACAGGGCAGATCAGTGCAACATATCCACACAAAGAAAGTTAGCAACATGGCAGACGTGTCCAAAATGACTATATACAGAGTTCTAGCTACATGACAGATGAGTCCAACGTGTGCATATACTGAGAGCCAGGTACATGGCAGATGAGTCCAACGTGTCCATATACTGAGAGTTAGCTATATGGCAGAGAAGTCCAACATATCCACATACAGAGTACTAGATACATGGCAGATGAGTCCAACATGTCCATATACTGATAGGTAGATACATGGCAGATGAGTCCAACAGGTTTATATAGAGGACTAGCTACAAGGCAGATGAGTCCAACATGTTCATACACAGAGAGCTGGCTACATGGCTGATGAGTACAACATGTCCATATAAAGAGAGCTAGCTACATGGCAGACCAGACCAATATTTTCATATGCAGAGAGATACCTACATGGCAGATCAGTCCAACATATCCATTAACACAGAGCTAGCTACATGGCAGACGATTCCAAAATGTCCAAATACAGAGAGCTGGCTACATGACAGAGTAGTGCAACATTTCCATATACAGAGTTCTAGCTACATGGCAGATAAGTCGAACATGTCCATATACTGAGAGCTAGTTTCATGGCAGAGTACTCCAACATGTCCATATACAGAGCACTATCTACATGGCAGGTGAATCCAACATGTCCATATACTGAGAGTTAGCTACATGACACATGAGTCCAATATATGCATGTTTAGAGCGTTAGCTACAATGCAGATAACTCAAACATGTTCATACACAGAGAGCTGGCTACATAGCTGATGAGTCCAACATGTCCATATATAGAGAGCTAGCTACATGCAGACAAGTCCCATATGTTCATATATACAGAGAGCTACCTCCATGGCAGATCAGTCAAGCATATCTCTAGCTACATGGCAGACGAGTCCAAAATGTCCATATACCAAGAACTACCTAAATGACAGAGTAGTGCAACATTTCCATATATAGAGTTCTAGCTTCATGGCAGATGACTCCAACGTGTCCAAATACTGAGAGCTAGATACATGGCAGAGTAGTCCAACATGTCCATATACGGAGTACTAGCTACCTGGCAGAAGAGTCCAACATGTCTATATACTGAGAGCTAACTCTATGGCAGATCAGTTCAACATATCCATGAACAGAGAGCTAG
>NW_006408999.1:206437-216652 GCF_000296735.1 Chrysochloris asiatica | reverse complement strand
GTAGAAAGCCTCATCTTTCTCCCGCGGAGCAGCTGGTAGTTTCGAACCGCTGACCTTAGGTTCGCAGCCCGATTCGTAACCACTACGCTACCAGAGCTCCTTAGCTACATGATAGATGAGTCCAATATGTGTATATTTAGAGTGCTATCTACAAGGCAGATGGGTTGAACATATTCACACAGAGAGAACTGGCACATGGCTGATTAGCCCAACATGTCCATATACTGACAGCTACCTATATTACAGGCAAGCCAATATGTTCATATACAGAAAGCTAACTACATGGCAGATCAGTCCAGCATATCTATGCACAGAGAGCTAGCTACATGACAGATGAGTATTAAATGATCATATATGGATTGCTAGCTGCGTGGCAGAGTAGTCCAACATGTCCAAATACAGAGTTCTAACTACATGGCAGAGGAGAATAACGTGCCCATATACTGAGAACTAGCTACAAGGCACAGTAGTACAACATGTCCATATACAGAGTACTAGCTACATGGCAGATGAGTCCAACATGTCCATAACCTGAGAGGTAGCCACATGGCAGATGAGTCCAACATGTGTATAAATAGAGAACTAGCTACAAGGCAGATGAGTCCAACGGTTTCATACAGAGAGAGCTGGCTACATGGCAGACGAGTCCAAAATGTCTGTATACAGAGAGCTAGTTACATGGTAGAGTAGTGCAACATTTCCATATATAGAGTTCTAGCTACATGGCATATGAGTCCAACGTGTCCATATACTGAGCGCTAGCTACATGGCACGGAAGTCCAACATGACCACATACAGAGTACTAGCTACATGGCAGATGCAGTTCAAAAATGTCCATATACTGAGAGTTACCTACATGGCAGATGAGTCCAACATGTGTATATATAGATGACAAGCTACAAGGCAGATGAGTACAACATGTTGACACAGAGAGTGTTGGCCACATGTCTGATGAGTCCAACATGTCCATATACAGAGAGCTAGCTACATGGCAGAAAAGTCCAATATGCTCATATATAGAGAGCCATATACAGAGAGTAGGCCACGTGGCATAGTAGTGAATCATTTCCATATACAGAGTACTAGCTACATGGCAGAAGAGTCCAACATGTGCATATACTGAGATCCAGCTACATGGCAGATGAGTCCAATGAGCCCATATCCTGAGAGTTAGCTATATTTCAGAGTATTTCAACATGTTCATATACAGAGAACTAGCTACATGGCAGATGAGTCCAACATGTCCATATACTGAGTGTTAGCGACATGCCAGATGAGTCCAACATGTGTATATAGAGGATTAGCTTCAAGGCAAATGAGTCCAACATGTTCATACACAGAGAGCTGGCTATATGGGTGATGAGTACAGCATGTCCGTACACAGAGAGCTAGCTACATGGCACATAAGTCCAATATTTTCATATACAGAGAGGTACCTACATGGCAGATCAGTACAACATATCCATGAACACAGAGCTAGCTACATGGCAGACGAGTCCAAAATGTCCATATACAGAGAGTTGTCTACATGACAGAGTAGTGCAACATTTCCATATACAGAGTTCTAGCTACATGACAGATGAGTCCAACATGTCCATATACTGAGAGCAAACTACATGGAAGAGTAGTCCAACATGTCCAAATACACAGGACTAGCTACATGGCAGACACGTCCAACATCTCCATATACTGAGAGTTAGCTACATGGTGATGAGTTCAATATATGTATATTTAGAGAGGTAGCTACATGACAGAGTAGTCCAACATATGCAAATACAGAGTTTTAACTACATGGCAGAAGAGAATAACATGTCCATATACTGAGAGCTAGCTACATGGCATAGTAGTACAACATGTCTATAAACAGTGTACTAGCTACATGGCAGATGAGTCCAACATGTCCATAACCTGAGAGGTAGCTACATGGCCGATGAGTCCAACATGTGTATAAATAGAGTACTAGCTACAAGGCAGATGAGTCCTACATGTTTATACATAGGGAGCTGGTTATATGGCAGACCATAAACAGAGAGCTAGTTACATTGCAGAGTAGTGCAACATTTCCATATACAGAGTTCTAGCTATATGAAAGATGAGTCCAACGTGTCCATATACTGAGAGGTAGATAAATGGCACAGAAGTCAACATGTGCACATACAGAGTATTAGCTACATGGCAGAGTAGTGCAACATTTTCATATACAGAGTTCTAGCTTCATGGCAGATGACTCCAATGTGTCCAAATACTGAGAGCTAGCTACATGACAGAGTAATCCTACATGTCCATATACAGAGTACTAGCTACATGGTAGATGAGTCCAACATGTCCATATACTGAGAGTTAGCTACATGACAGATGGGTACATCATGTGCATATATAGAGGACTAGATACAAGGCAGATGAGTCCAACATTTTCATACAGAGAGATCTGGCTAGATGTCAGACGAGTCCAAAATGTCCATATACAAAGACCTAGCTATATGGCAGAATAGTGCAACATTTCCATATACAGAGACTAATTATAAGGCAGATAAATCCAACATGTTCATACACAGAGAGCTGGCTACATGACTGATGAGTCCAACATGTCCATATACAGAGAGCTACCAACATGGCAGGTGAGTCCACCATGTCCATATACTGAGAGTAAGCTACATGGCAGATGAGTCCAATATGTGTATATTTAGAGGGCTATCTACAAGGCAGATGAGTCCAACATGTTCACACAGAGAGAGCTGGCTACATGGCAGACAAGTCCAAAATGTCCATATACAAAAAGCTAGCTATATGGCACAATAGTGCAACATTTCCATATTCAGAGTTCTAGCTACATGACAGATCAATCCAACGTGTGCATATACAGAAAGTTACCTACATGGCAGTGTAGTCCAACATGACCATATACAGGGTTATAGCTACATGGCAGATCAGTCCAACATATCCATGCACAGAGAGCTACCTACATGGCAGATCAGTCCAAAATATCCAAGCACAGAGAGGGCTATCTACAAGGCAGATGAGTTGAACATATTCACAAAGAGATAACTGGCTACATGGCTGATCATTCCAAGAGGTCCATATACTGAAAGCTACCTATATGGCAGACAAGTCCAATATGTTCATATACAGTGAGATACCTACATGGCAGATCAGTCCAGTATATCTATGCCCAGAGACCTAGCTACATGGCAGATGAGTCCAAAATGACCATATACAGAGAGCTAGCTACATGGCAGAGTAGTCAAACATGTCCAAATTCAGAGTTCTAGCTACATGCCAAGTGAGAATACCGTGTCCATATACTGAGAGCTAGCTACATGGCAGAGTAGTCAAACATGTCCATATAAAGAGTAATACCTACATGGAGATGAGTCCAACATTTTTATATTTAGAGGACTAGATTCAAGGCAGATAAGTCCAAAATGTTCATACAGAGAGAGCTGGCTACATGGCTGATGAATCCAACATGTCCATATAGAGAGAGGTAGGTACATGGCAGAGTAGTGTACCAGTTCTATATACAAAGCTCTAGATACATGGCAAATGATTCCAACATGTCCATATACTGAGAGCTAGCTACATGGCAGAGCAGTCCAACATGTTCATATAAAGAGCAATTGCTACGTGGCAGAGGAATCCAACAAGTCCATATACAGAGAGTTAGCTACATGACACATGAGTCCAACATGTGTATGTTAGAGGGCTAGCTACAAGGCAGATGAGTCCAACATGTTCATTCAGAGAGAGCTGGCTACATGGCAGATGAGTCCAACATGCCATATACAGAGAGCTAGCACCATGATAGACAATTCCAGTATGTTCATATATAGAGAGCTACCTTCATGGCAGATCAGTCCAACATATCCATGCACACTGATCTAGCTACATGGCAGACAAGTCCAAAATGTCCATATACAGAGAGCTAGCTACATGACAGAGCAGAGCACCATTTCCATATACAGAGCTCTTGCTACATGGCAGATGAGTCTAACATGTCCATACACTAACAGCTTGCTACATGGCAAAGTAGTCCAACATGTCCATATACTGAGAGTTAGCTAAATGGCAGATGAGTCCAACATGTGTATATATAGAGGACTAGCTACTAGGCAGATGAGTACAACATGTTCATACACAGAGAGCTGGCTACATGGCTGATGAGTCCTACATGTCCATATACAGAGAGCTACCTACATGACAGAGTAGTGCAACATTTATATATACAGAGTTCTAGCTACATAGCAGATGAGTCCAAAATCTACATATACAGAGTACTAGCTAAATGGCAGGTAAATCCAACATGTCCACATACTGAGCTTTAGCTACATGGCAGATGAGTTCAACATGTGTATATATAGTGGACTAGCTACAAAGCAGATGAGTCCCACATGTTCATACAGAGAGAGCTGACTACAAGCCTGATGTGTCAAACACGCCCACATACAGAGAGATAGTGACATAGCAGACAATTCCAGTAAGTCCATATACAGAGAGCTACCTACGTGGTAGATCAGTCCATCATATCAATGCACAGAGAGCTATCTACATGTCAGATGAGTCCAAAATGTCCATATACAGAGAGTTAGCTGCATGGCAGAGTAGTGCAACATTTCCATATATAGAGCTCTTGCTACATGGCGGATGAATCCAACGTGTCAATATACTAAGAGCTAGCTACATGGCAAACAAGTCCAAGATGTTTATATGCAGAGAGCTACCTCCATGGCAGATCAGTCCATGATAACCTTGCACAGACAGCTAGGTACCTGGCAGACGAGTCCAAAATGTCCATAAACAGAGAGCTAGCTTTATGTCAGAGTAATGCAACATTTCTATATACAGAACTCTAGCTACATGGCAGACGAGTCCAATGGGTCCATATAGTGATAGCAAGCTACATGGCAGAGTAGTTAAATATGTCTATATACAGACTACTAGCGACATGGCAAATGAGTCCAACGTGTCCATATATTGAGAGTTAGCTACATGGCAGAGTAGTCCAACATGTCCATATGCAGAGTACTAGCTACATGGCAGATGAGTCCCATATGTCAATATACTGAGAGTTAGCTACATGGCACATTAGTCCAACATGTATATATAGAGGATTAGCTACAAGTCAGATGAGTCAAAAATGTTCATACACAGAGAGCTGTCTACATGGCTGATGTGTCCAACATGTCCATATACAGAGAGCTTGCTACATGGCAGACAAGTCCCATATGTTCATATACAGAGAGGTACCTATATGGCATATTAGTCCATCATATCTATGCACAGAGAGATAGCTACATGGCAGAGTAGTGCAACATTTCCATATACAGAGTACTAGCTACATGGCAGATGAGTCCAACCTGTCCATATACGGAGAGTTAGCTACATGGCAGATGAGCCCAACAGGTGTATATTTAGAGGGCTAACTACATGGTAGATGAGTCGAACATATTCATACAGAGACATCTGGCTACATGGCTGATGAGTCCAACATGTCCATATTCTGAGAGTTAGCTACATCGCAGACAAGTCCAATATTTTCATATAAAGGGAGGTACCTACATGGCAGATCTGTCCAAGATATCCATGCCCAGAGAGCTAGCTATATGCAGACAATTCCAAAATGTCCATATACAGAGAGAGAGAGCTACATGGTAGAATAGTGCAACATTTCCGTATGCAGAGTTCTAACTACATGGCAGATGAGTCCAACATGTGCATATACAATGAGCCAGCTACATGGCAGATGAGTCCAATGTGTCCATATACTGAGCTATAGCTACATGGCAGAGTCATCCAACATGTCCATATACAGAGTACTAGCTACATGACAGATGAGTCCAACATATCCGTATACTGAGAGTTAGCTATATGTCAGATGAGTCCAACATATGTATATATAGAGGATTAGCTACAACGCATATGTGTCCAATATGTTCATGCAGAGGTAGCTGGGTGCATGGCTTATGAGTGCAAATTGTCCATTTACACAAAGCTAGCTACATGACATACAAGTCGAATATGTTCATATACAGTAAGCTATCTACATTGTATATCAGTCCAATATATCCATGACATGTAGCTAAAGAGCTAGCTACATGTCAGATGATTACAAAATCTCCATATACAGAGAGCTAGCTACATGGCAGAGTAGTGCAACATTTCCACATACAGAGTTCTAGCTACATTACAGATGATTCAAACGTGTCTGTATACTGAGAGCTAGCTACATGGCAGAGTCATCCAACATGTCCATATACAGAGTACTAGCTACATGGCAGATGAGTCCGACAGGCTCATACAGAGAGAGCTGGCTTCATGGCTGAGGACTCCAAAATGTCCATATACTAAGAGCTAGCTACATGACAGACTAGTCCAATATGTTCATATGCAGAGAGGTACCTACATGGCAGATCAGTCCAAGATATCAATGCACAGAGAGCTAGGGACATGACAGACGAGTACAAAATGTCCATATGCAAAGAGCTTCCTTCATGACAGAGTAATGCAACATTTCCATATACAGAGTACTAGCTACATGGCAGATGAATCCAACAAGTCCATATACTGAGAGTTAGCTATATGACACATTAGTCCAACATGTGTATCTTTAGAGCGTTAGCTACAAGGCTGGTGAGTCCACCATGTTCATACTTAGGCTACATGGCTGATGAGTCCAACATGTCCATATACAGAGAGCTAGCTACATGTCAGAGACGTCACATATGTTCATATACAGAGAGCTACCTACATGGCAGATCAGTTCAGCATATCTATGCACAGAGAGTTAACTACATGGCAGACATGTCCAAAATGTCAATAAAAAGAGAGCCAGCTACATGACACAGTAGTGAAACTTTTCCATATATGAAGTTCTAGCCATATGGCAGATTAGTCCAACGTGTCCATATACTAAGAGCTAGTTACATGGCAGAATGGTCCAACATCTTCATATATAGAGTACTAGGTACATGGCAGATTGGTCCAACATGTCTATATACTGAGAGCTAGCTAAATGGCAGGTGAGTCAAAAATGATCATATACAGAGAGCTAGCTACATGACAGAATAGTGCAACATTTCCATATACAGAGCTCTAGCTACATTGCACATAAGTCCCAAGTGTCCATATAGTTAGAGCTAGCTACATGGAAGAGTAGTCCAACATATCCATATACAGAGTACTAGCTGCATGGCAGATGAGTCCAACATGTGTATATGTAGAGGACTAGCTACAAGGCAGATGAGTCCAACATCTTCATACAGAGAGACCTGCCTACATGACTGCTGTGTCCAACATGTCCATATACAGACAGCTAGCTACATGGAAGGTAAGTCCAATATGTTCATATACAGGGAGCTACTTACATGGCAGAGCAGTCCAACATAACGATGCATAGAGAGCTAGCTAAATGGCAGACGAGTCCAAAATGTCCATATACAGAGAGCTAGCTGCATGGCCGAGTAGTGCAACATTTCCATATACAGAGTGCTAGATACATGGCAGATGAGTCCAACGTGTCCATACACTGAGAGTTAGTTACATGGCAGATGAGTCCAACATTTGTATACTTAGAGAGTAGCTAAAAGTTAGATGAGTCAAACATGCTCATACAGAGAGAGCTGGCTACATGGCAGACAAGTCCAACATGTCCATATACAGAGTTCTAGCTACATGGCAGATGAGTCCATTGTGTCCTTTATTGAGAGCTAGCTGCATGGTGGAGTAGTCCAACATGTCCAAATATAGAGTACTAGCAACATGGCAGATGAGTCCAACATGTCCATATACTGAGAGTTAGCTACATGGCAGAAGAGTCAAATATGTGTATATATACAGGACTAGCTGATGAGTCCTACATGTCCATATAAAGAGAGCTAGCTACATGTCAGACAAGCCCAATGAATTCATATACAGGCAGCTACCTACATGGCAGATCAGTCCAACATATCCATGCACAGAGAGCTAGCTACTTGGCAGACGAATCCAAAATATACATATACAGAAAGCTAACTACATGGCACACTAGTGCAACATTTCTATATACAGAATTCTACCTACAAGTCAGATGAGTCCAAAATGTCCATATACTGAGAGCTAGCTACATGGCAGAGTAGTCCAACATATCCATATACAGAGTACTAGCGACATGGTAGATGATACCAACATGTGCATATACAGATAGCTACAAGGCAGATGAGTCCAACATGTTCATTCACAGAGAGCTGGCTACATGGCTGATGAGTCCAACATGTCCGTATTCAGAGAGCTTGCTACATGACACACAAGTCCAATATGTTCATATACAGATAACTACCTACATGTCAGTTCTGTCCAATACATCCATGCACAGATAGTTAGCTACATGGCAGACGAGTCTAAAAAGTCCATATATAGAGAGCCAGCTATGTGGCATACCAGTGTAACATTTCCATATAAAGAGTTTTAGCTACATGTCGGATGAGTCCAACGTGTCCATATACTGAGATCTAACTTTATGGCAGAATAGTCCAACATATCCATATACAGAGTACTAGCTACATGGCAGATGAGTCCAACATGTCTATATACTGAGAGTTAGCTACATGGCAGAAGAGTCCAATACGATTATATATAGAGAACTAGTTACAAGGCAGATGAGTCCAACATGTTCATACAGAGAGATCTGGCTAAAGGCTGATGAGTCCAACATGTCCATATACAGATAGCTAGCTACATGGCAGACAAGTCCAATATGTCCATATACAGAGAGCTACCTACATGGCAGATCAGTTCAACATATCCATGGACAGAGAGCTAGCTACATTGCAGATGAATCCAAAATGTACATATAGAGAGAGCTAGCAACATGGCATATCAATGCAATATTTCTATATACAGAGTTCTAGATACATGGCAGAAGAGTCCAACATGACCATATAATGAGTGCTAGCTACAAGGAAAAGTAGTCCAACATGTCCATATACAGAATACTAGCTGCATGGCAGATGAGTCCAACATGTCCATATACTGACAGTTAGGTACATGGCAGATGAGTCCAACTTGTGTATATATAGAGGACTGGCTACAAGGAAGATGAGTCCAACATGTTCATACAGAGAGAGCTGGCTACATGGCTGATGAGTCCAACATGTCCAAATACTGAGAGATAGCTACATGGCAGATTAGTCGAATATGTTCATATACAAGGAGCTACCTACATGGCTGATCAGTCCAAGATATCCAAGCACAGAGAGCTAACTACATGGCAGAAGTCCAAAATGTCCATATACAGAGAGCAAGCTACATGGCAGGGTAGTGCAAAAATTCCAAATACAGAGTTCTAGCTACATGGCAGATGACTCAAACATGTCCATATACTGAGAGATAGCTACATGTCAGAGTAGTCCAACATATCCACATACAGAGTACTAGCGAAACAGCAGATGAATCCAACTTGTTCATATGCTGAGAGCTAGCTACATGTCAGTGTAGTCCAACATGTCCATATACAGAGTACTAGCAACATGTCAGATTAATCCAACATGTCCATATACTGAGAGTTAGCTACATGGCAGACTAGTACAACATGTGTATATATAGTGGGATAACTACAAGGCAGATGAATCCAACATGTTGATACAGAGAGAGCTGGCTACATGGCTTATGAGTCAACACGTCCATATACAGAAAGCTAGCTACATGACAGACAAGTCCAATACGTTCATATATACAGAGCTACCAACATGGCAGATCAGTCCAACATATCCATGCAAAGAGAGCTAGCTACATGGCAGATGAGTTCAAAATGTCAATATAATGAGAGCTAGTTAAATGGCAGAGTAGTGCTACATTTCCATATACAGAGCTCTAGCTACATGGCACATGAGTCCCAAGTGTCCATATACTGAGAGCTAGCTACATGGCAGACAAGTCCAATATGTTCATATGCAGAGAGCTAACTATATGGCTGATCTGTCCATCATATTCATGTACAGAGAGCTAGCTACATGGCAGACGAGTCCAAAATGTCCATATACAGAGAGATAGCTACATGGAAGAATAGTGCAACATTTCCATAGACAGAGCACTAGGTTCATGGCAGATGAGTCCAACGTGTCCATATAATGAGAGTTAGCTAGATGGCAGAGTAGACCAACATGTCCATATCCAGAGTACTAGCTACATGGCAGATGAGTCCAACATGTCCATATACTGAGAGTTACCTACATGGCAGATGAG
>NW_006408999.1:205054-206065 GCF_000296735.1 Chrysochloris asiatica | reverse complement strand
GTAATAGCTACATGGCAGATGAGTCCAAAATGTCCATAACCTGAGATTTAGCTACATGGCAGATGAGTACAACATGTGTATTTATAGAGGACTACCTACAACAGATGAGTCGAACATGTTAATACAGAGAGCTACCTGCATGGCATATAAGTCCAATATATTCATATACAGAGTGATACCTACATGGCAGAGTAGTGCAACTTTTCTATATTCAGATCTCTATCTTCATGGCAGATGAGTCCCACATGTCCATATACTGAGATCTGGATACATGGCAGAGTAGTCCAACATGTCCATATACAGAGTACTAGCTACATGGCAGATGTGTCCAACATATCCATATACCAAGAGTTAGCTACATTGCAGATGAATCCAACGTGTGTATATTTACAGGATAAGCTACTAAGTAGATGAGTTCAACATGTTCTTACAGAGAGAGCTAGCTACATGGCTGATGATTCCAACATGTCCATATACTAACAACGACCTATATAGCAGAATGTCCAATATGATCATATACAGAGAGCTACCTACATGGAAGATCAGTCCAACATATCCATGCACATTGAGCTAGTACATGATAGACGAGTTCAAAATGTCCATATAAAGAGAGCAGCTACATTCAGAGTAGTTCAACATTTCCATATACAGAGTTCTAGCGACATGGCAGATGAGTCCAACATGTGCATACACTGAGAGTTAGCTACAAGGCAGATGACTCCAACATGTTCATACAGAGAGAGCTGGCTACATGGCTGATGAGTTCCACATGTCCATATACTGAGTTCTAGCTCCATGGCAGATGAATTTAATGTGTCCATATACTGAGAGCTAGCTACATGGCAGAGTAGACCAACATTTCCAAATACAGAGTTCTAACTACATGGCAGATGACAATAACGTGTCCATAGAACGATACTCAGAGAGGAAGTCCAAAGTGCATTGAAAGAAGTGGCAAAGAACAAGGCACCAGGAATTGATGGAATAAAAATTGAAATCTTTCAGGAAAGT
>NW_006408999.1:200793-201974 GCF_000296735.1 Chrysochloris asiatica | reverse complement strand
ATATACTGAAAGCTAGCTACATGGCAGACAAGTCTAATATGTTCAAATACAGAGAGCTAACTACTTGGCAGATCAGTATTCAGAGCTAGCTACTTGGAAGACGAGTTCAAAACATCCAAACACAGAGAGCTAGCTACATGGCAGGGTAGGGCAATATTTCCATACACAGAGTTCTAGCTACATGGCAGATGTGTCCAACTTGTCTTTATAGAGAGAGCTAACTTCATGGCAGAGTAGTGCAACTTTTCCATACACATAGTTCGAGCTACATGGCAGATGTCTCCAACCTGTCTATATACTGAGAGCTAGTTACATGGCAGACAAGTCAAATATGTTCATATACAGAGAGTTACATACTTGTCAGATCAGTCCAACATATCCATGTACAGGGAGCTAGCTACAAGGCAGACGAGTCCAAAATGTCCATATACAGAGAGCTAGCAACATGGCAGGGTAGAGCAGCATTTCCATATACAGTGTTCTAGCTACAAGGCAGATGAGTCCTACTTGTCTATATACAAAGAGCTAACTTCATGGCAGAGTAGTGCAACATTTCCATACACAGAGTTATAGCAACATGGCAGATGTGTCCAACGTGTCCATATACTGATAGCTCTCAATATATGGACATGTTGGATTCATCTGAAATGTAACCAGAACTCTGTATATGGAAATGTTACAGTACTCTGCCATGTAGCTAGCTCTCTGTATGTGGACATGTTGGACTCATCAGCCATGGAGCCAGGTCTCTCTGTATGAACATGTTGCACTCATATGGCTGTTGCTAACCCTCTAAATATACACATGTTGTATTCATCTGCAATGTAGCCAACTCTCAGTATATAGACCTGCTGCACTCATCTGCCTTGTTACATATAAAGCTAGTACTATGTATATGGACATGTTGGACTACTTTGCCATGTAGCTTGTTCTCTGTATATAGACACGTTGGACTCATCTGTCATGTAGCTAGCTCTCAGTAAATGGACACGTTGGACTCATCTGCCATGTAGCTAGAATTTTGTATACTGAAATGTTGCACTACTCGGCCATGTAGCTAGCACTCAGTACATGGATACATTGGACTCATGAGCCATGTAGCTAGAAATCTGTATATGGACATGTTGGATTACTCTGCCCTGTAGCTAGCTCTCAGTGTATGGACACGTTGGACTCATCTG
>NW_006408999.1:198122-199223 GCF_000296735.1 Chrysochloris asiatica | reverse complement strand
TGACATGTAGCTATCTCTGTATATGGACATTTTGGACTCAGTTGACATGTACTGATCTGCCATGTAGGTAGTTCTCTGTTTATAAAGATATTGGAATTGTCTGCCATGTAGCAGCTCTCTGTATATGGGCATGTTGGAGTCATCAGCCATATAGCCAGCTCTCTGTGTATGAAGATGTTGGACTCATCTGTTTTGTAGATAGCTCTCAATCTATGGACATGTTGGGCTCATTTGCCATGTAGCTAGCTATTAGTATATGGACATGTTGAACTCATCTGACAAGGAGCTAGACCTCTGAATATGGAAATGTTGCACTGTTCTGCCATGTAGCTAGCTCTCTGTATAGGGACATGTTGGACTCATCTGCCATGTAGCTAGAACTCTGTATATGGAAATGTTGCACTATGCTGCCATGTATCTATTGCTCTGTATATGGACATTTTGGACTAGTCTGCCATGTAGCTAGCTCTCTGTATATGGACATGTGGGACTTACCAGCCATGTAGCCAACTCTCTCTATATGAACATATTGGACTCATCTGCCTTGTTACTAGTCCTCTCTATATAGACATGTTGGACTCATCTGCCATGTAGCTAGCTCTCTGTATATGAACATGTGGAAATCATCTGCCATGAAGCTATTACTCTGTATATGGACATCTTGGACTACTGTGCCATGTAGCTAGTTCTAGTATATGGACATGTTGTACTCATCTGCCATGTAGCTAGAACTCTGTATATGGACATGTTGCACTACTCTGCCATGTAGCTATCTCTGTATATGGATATTTTGGATTCATCTGACATGTAGCTAGCTCTCCGTGCATGGATATATTAGACTGATCTGCCATGTAGCTCACTGTTTATAAAGATATTGGAATTGTCTGCCATATGGCAAGCTCTCTGTATATGGACATGTTGGACTCATCAGCCATATAACCAGCTCTCTGTGTATGAACATGTTGGACTCGTCTGTCTTGCAGCTAGCTCTCAGTATAAGGACATGTTGGACTCATCTGCCTTCTACCTAGCTCTCAGTATATGGAAACATTGGACTCATTTGCCATGTAGCTAGAATTCTGTATATGGAAATGTTGCACT
>NW_006408999.1:194683-197262 GCF_000296735.1 Chrysochloris asiatica | reverse complement strand
ACATGTTGGACTCATCTGTCATGTAGCTAACTCTCAGTGTATGTACATGTTGGACACTTCTGTCATGTAGCTAGTAATCTGTATATGGACATGTTTGACTACTCTGCCATGTACCTAGCTCTCAGTATATGGACATGTTGGACTCATCTGCCATGTAGTTAGCTCTCAGTGTATGTACATGTTGGACACTTCTGTCATGTTGCTATCTATCTATACATGTACATTTTGGACTCGTCTATCATGTAGCTAGCTCTCTCTACATGGATATGTTGGACTCTTCTGCCATGCAGGGAGTTCTCTGTATATGAACATATTGGACTTGTCTTATATGTAGCTAGCTCTCAGTATATGGACATGTTGGACACATCAGCTGTAGCCAGCTCTCTGTGTAGGAACATGATGAACTCATCTGTCTTTTAGCGAACCCTCTAAATATACACAGGTTGGACTCATCTGCCATGTAGTTAACTCTCAGTATATGGACATGTTGGACTCATCTGCCATGTAGCTAGTACTCTGTATATGGACATGTTGGACTGCTCTGCCTTGTACCTAGTTCTCAGTATATGGACACTTTGGACTCATCTGCCATGTGGCTAGAACTCTGTATATGGAAATGTTGCACTATTCTGCCATGTAGATAATTGTCTGTATATGGACATTTTGGACTCGTCTGCCATGTAAATAGCTCTCTGTACATAGATATGTTGGGTTGATCTGCCATGTGGGTAGCTCTCTGTATATGAAGATATTGGATTTGTGTGCCATGTAGCTAGCTCTCTCTATATGGACATGTTGGACTCATGTGCTAGCTAGTATCCTGTATAGGGAAATGTTGAACTACTCTGCCATGTATCCAGCTCTCTGTATTTGGTCATATTGGCCTATTCTCTGATGTAGCTAGCTCTCAGTACATGGATATGTTGGAAAGATCTGTCATGTAGGTAGCTCTCTCTAAATCGAAAATATTGGTCTTGTTTGCCATTTAGCTAGCTCTCTGTATATGGACAGGTTGGACTCATCAGCCATGTAGCCAGCTATCTGGGTATGAACATGTTGGACTCATCAGCCTTGTAGCTAGCCCTCTGTATATACACATGATGGATTCATCTGCCATGTAGCTAGCTCTCAGTATATGAACATGTTGGACTCATCAAACATGTAGCCAGCTTTCTCTGTATGAACATGTTAGACTCATCTGCCTTGTTGTTACTCCTCTATATATACACATGTTGGACTCATCTGCCATGTAACTATTACTCTGTATATGGACATCTTGGACTACTGTGCCATATAGCTAGCTCTGAGTATATGGACACGATGGACTCATCTGTCATGTAGCTAGAACTCTGTATATGGACATATTGCACTACTCTGCCATGTAAGTATCTCTGTATATGGCATTTTGTATTCAACTGACATTTAGCTAGCTCTCCGTGCATATATTTGTTGGACTGATCTGGCAATTAGGTAGCTCTCTGTTTATGAAGATATTGAAATTGTCTGCTATGTAGCACGCTCTCTGTATATGGACATGTTTGACTCATCAGCCATATATCCAGCTCTGTATAAACATGTTGGACTCATCTGTCTTGTAGCTAGCTTTCAGTATATGAACATGTTGGACTCATCTGCCATGTAGCTAGCTCTCAATATATGGACCCTTTGGACTCATCTGCCATATTGCTAGAACTCTGTATATGGAAATGTTGCACTACTCTGCCATGTGGCTAGCTCTCTGTATATGGAAATGTTGGACTCTTCTGCCATGTAGCTAGAACACTGTATATGAACATGTTGGACTACTCTGCCATGTAGCTAACTATAAGTATATGCACACGTTGGACTCGTCTGCCATGTAGCAAGAACTCTGTGTATGGAAATGTTGCACTACTCTGCATTGTAGCTAGCTATCAGTATATGGGCACATAAGACTCATCTGTCATGTAGCTAGAAATCTGTATATGTAAATGTTGCATTACGCTGCCCTGTATCCAGCTCTCTGTATTTGGATATTTTGGACGCGTGTGCCATATAGCAAGCTCTCTGTGAATGGATGGTTTGACTGATCTACCATGTAGCTAGATCTCTGTATATGGACATATTGGACTTCTCTGCCACGTAGGTAGCTCTCTGTATACGGACATATTGGACTCATCAGTCATGTAGACAGCTCTCTCTGTATGAATATGTTGGCCTCATTTGAATTGCAGCTAGCCCTCTAAATATACACATGTTGGATTCATCTGCCACGTAGCTAGATTTCAGTATATGGACTCATCTGATATGTAGCTAGAACTCTATATGGCAATGTTGCACTACTCTTCTATGTTGTTAGCGCTCTGTATATGAACATTTTGTCTCGTCTGTCATGCAGCTAGCTCTCTGTTTATGGAGATATTGGCCTCGTTTTTCGTATAGCTAGCTCTCTGTACATGGATATATTGGACTGATCAGTCATGTAGGTAGCTCTGCATATATGAAGATATTGGACTTGTCTGCCATGTAGCTAGCTCTCTGTATATGGACATGTTGGACTCATCAGCCATGTAGCCAGCTCTCTGTGTATGAACATGTTG
>NW_006408999.1:183690-194583 GCF_000296735.1 Chrysochloris asiatica | reverse complement strand
CAGCTCTCTGTGTATGAACATGTTGGACTTATCTGCCTTGTAGCTAGCCCACTAAATATACACATATTGGATTCATCTTCCATGTAACTAAATCTCAGAATATGGACATGTTGGACTCATCTGCCATGTCGCTAGTACTCTGTATTTGGACACGTTGGACTACTCTGCCATATATCTACAACACTGTATATGGAAATGATGAACTACTCTGCCATATAGCAAGCTCTCTGTATATGGATGAGTTGGACTCATCAGCCATGTAGTCAGCTTTCTCTGTATGAACATGTTGGACTCATCTGTCTTGTAGCAAGTCCTCTAAATATTGGATGCATCTGCCATGTAGCTAGTACTGTGTATATGGACATGTTGAACTACTCTGCCATATAGCTAGCTCTCAGTATACGGACACGTTGGACTCATCTACAATGTAGCTAGTACTCTGGATATGGACATGTGGGACTGCTCGCCCATGTACCTTGTTCTCAGAATTTGGACATGTTGGACTCATCTGCCATGTAGCTAGACATCTGTATATGGAAATCTTGCACTACTCTGCCATGTAGCGAGATCTCTGTATATGGAAACGTTGAACTCATCTGCCATGTAGCTAGAACTCTGTATATGGAAATGTTGCACTACTCTGCCATGTAGCTAGCACTCAGTATATGGACATTTTGTACTCGTGTGCCATGTAGCTAGCTATCTGTATATGGAAGTGTTGGACTCAACAGCCATGTAGCTAGCTCTCTGTGTAAGATCACGTTGGACTCATCTGCCTTGTTACTAGTCTTCTATATATACACATGTTGGACTCTTCTGCCATGTAGCTAGCTCTCAGTATATGTACATGTGAGAGTCATCTGCCATGGGGCTATTACTCTGTATATGGACATCTTGGACTACTCTGCCATAGAGCTAGCTCTGAGTATGTGGACACATTGGACACATCTGCCATATAGCTAGAACTCTGCATATGGACATGTTGCACTACTCTGACATGTAGCTATCTCTGTATATGGACATTTTGGAGTCAATTGACATATACTGATCTGCCATGTAGGTAGCTCTCAGTATATGGACACATTCGACTCAACTGCCGTGTCGCTAGAACTCTGTATATGGAAATGTTGCACTACTCTGCCATGTAGCTAGCTCTCTGTATATGGACATTTAGGACTTGTCTGCCATGTAGCTATCTGTACATTGGTATGTTGGACTGATCTGCCATGTAGGTAGCTCTCTGTATATGAAGATATTGAACTTGTCTGCAATGTAGCTTTCTCTCAGTATATGAACATCTTGGACTCATCAGCTGTAGCCAGCTCTCTGTGTATGAACATGATGGACTCATCTGTCTTGTAGCAAACCCTCTAAATGTACACATGTTGGACTCATCTGCCATGTAGCTAATGCTCAGAATATGGACATGTTGGACTGATCTGCAATGTAGCTAGTACTCTGTATATGGACATGTTGGACTACTCTGCCATGTACCTAGCTCTCAGTATATGGACATGTTGGACTCATCTGCCATGTAGCTAGAACTCTGTATATGGAAATGTTGCATTATTCTGCCATGTAGATAGTTGTCTGTGTACTGACATTTTGGACTCGTCTGCCATGTAACTAGCTGTCTGTACATGGATATGTTGGGTTGATCTGCCATGTAGGTAGCTCTCTGTATATGAAGATATTGGACTTTTGTACCATGTAGCTATCTCTCAGTATTTAGACATATTGGTCTCATCAGGTATGTAGCTAGAACTGTGTATATGGAAATGTTGCACTACTCTGCCATGTTGCTTGCTCTCTGTACATGGACACCTTTGACTCATATTCCATGTAGCTAGAACTCTGTATATGGAAATGTTGCACTACTCTACCATGTAGCTATCACTGTGTATATGGATATTTTGGACTCATCTGCCATGTAGCTAGCTCTCTGTATATGGATATGTGAGACTCATCAGTCATGTAGCCATCTCTCTTTGTATGAACACTTTGGTCTAATCTACATTGTTACTAGTCCTCTATATATACACATGTTGGACTCATCTGCCATGTAGGTAGACATTT
The DNA here is from genome assembly GCF_000296735.1 of Chrysochloris asiatica. Taxonomy (NCBI): domain Eukaryota; kingdom Metazoa; phylum Chordata; class Mammalia; order Afrosoricida; family Chrysochloridae; genus Chrysochloris; species Chrysochloris asiatica. The sequence goes on along the minus strand of NW_006408999.1, from coordinate 192,507 downwards.
GGGAGTCATCTGCCATGTATCTATTACTCTGTATATGGACATCTAGGACTACTGTTCCATGTAGCTAGCTCTAAGACTATGGACACGTTGTACTCATCTGCCCTGTAGCTAGAACTCTGTACATGGACATGTTGCACTACTATGCCATGTAGCTATCTCTGTATATGAACATTTTAGATTTATCTGACATGTAGCTAGCTCTCTGTGCATGGTTATGTTAGACTGATCTGTATTGTAGGTAGCTCACTGTTTATAAAGATATTGGAATTGTCTGCCATGTAGCAAGCACTCTATATATGGACATGTTGGTCTCATCAGCCATATAACCAGCTCTCTGTGTATGAACATGTTGGACTCATATGTGTTGTGGCTAGCTCTCAGTATATGGACATGTTGGACTCATCTGCCATGTAGCTAGCTCTCAGTATATGGACACATTGAACTCATCTTCCATGTAGGTAGAACTCTGTATATGGAAATGTTACACTACTTTTGCCATGTAGCTAGCTCTCTTTATATGGACATTTAGGACTTGTCTGCCATATAGCTATCTCTCTGTACATTGGTATGTTGGACTGATCTGCCATGTAGGTAGCTCTCTGTATGTGAAGATATTGCACTTGTCTGCAATGAAGATTGCTCTCAGTATATGGACATCTTGGACTCATCTGCCTTGTAGCTAGCTCTCAGTATATGGATATGTTGGACTCATCTGTCATGTAGCTAGAACTCTAAATATGGACATGTTGGACTACTCTGCCATGTAGTTAACTCTAAGTATATGGACATGTTGGACTCATATGCCTTGTAGCTAGCTGGAAGCCTGTATATGGAAATGTTGCACTACTATGCCATGTAGCTATCTCTGTATATGAACATGCAGCTAGTTATTAGTATATGGACACGTCGGACTAATCTGTCATGTAGCTAGATCTGTATATTGAAATTTTGCAGTACAGTGCCATGTAGCTATCCCTCTATATATGTACATTTTGGATTTGTCTACCATGTAGCTAGCTCTCTGTACTTGGATATGTTGGACTCTTGGGCCATGCAGGTAGCTCTCTGTATATGAACATATTGGACTTGTCTGCCATGTAGCTAGCTCTAAGTACATGGACATGTTGGACACATCTGCCTTGTACCTAGTTCTCCGTATATGGACATGTTGGACTACTCTGCCATGTAGCTAGAACACTGTATATGGAAATGTTGCACTACTCTGCCATGTAAATAGCTTTCTGTATATTGACATTTTGGTCTCATCTGACATGTAACTAGCTCTCTGTACATGGATATGTTGGGTTGATCTGTCTTGTATCAGTATATGTATATGAAGATATTGGACTTGTGTGGATGTAGCTAGCTTTCAGTATATAGACATGTTGGTCTCATCAGCAATGTTGCTAGAACTCTGTATATGGAAATGTTGCACTACTCTACCATGTTGCTTGCTCTCTGTACATGGACACGTTGGATTCATATTCCATGTAGCTAGAACTCTGTATGTGGAAATGTTGCACTACTCTGCCATGTTGCTAGCTCTCTCTAAATGGACATGTTAGACTCATATGCTATGTACCTAGTACCCTGTATATGGAAATGCTGCACTACTCTGCCATTTATCGAGCTCTCTGTATTTGGACATATTGGCCTATGGATATGTGGGAATGATCTGAAATGTAGGTAGCTCTGTATATTTGAAAATATTGGACTTGTCTGCCATGTAGCTAGATCTTTGTATATGGACATGTTGGACTCATCAGCCATGTAGCCAGCTCTCTGTATGAACATGTTGGACTCATTTGCCTTGTAGATAGCCCTCTAAAAATACACATGATGGATTCATCTGCCATGTAGCTAGCTCTCACTATATGAACATGTTGGACTCATAAACTGTGTAGCCAGCTTTCTCTGTATGAACATGTTGGAGTCATCTGCCTTGTTGCTACTCCTCTATATATACACATGTTGGACTCATCTGCCATGTAGCTATTACACTGTATATGGCCATCTTGGACTACTGGGTCATGTAGCTAGCTCTGAATATATGGACACGTTGTACTCATCTGCCATGTAGCTAGAACTCTGTATATGGACATATTGCACTACTCTGCCATGTAGCTATCTCTGTATATGGACATTTTGGATTCAACTGACATGTAGCTAGCTCTCCGTGCATAGATATGTTGGACTGATCTGCCATGTAGGTAGCTCTCTGTTTATAAAGTTATTGGAATTGTCTGCCATGTAGCAAGCTCTCTGTATATGAACATGTTGGAGTCACCAACCATATAGCTAACTCTCTGTGTATCAACATGTTGGACTCATCTGCTTTCTAGATAGCTTTCAATCTATGAACTTGTTGGACTCATCTGCCATGTAGCTAGCTCTTAGTATATGGACACGTTGGACTCATCTGCCAAGGACTAGATCTCTGTATTTGGAAATCTTGCACTACTCTGCCATGTAGCTACCTCTCTGTATAGGGACACGTTGGACTCATTTGCCAAGTAGCTAGAACTCTGTATATGGAAATGTTGCACTACACTGCCATGTAGCTATCACTCTGTATATGCACATTTTGGACTTGTCTGCCATGTAACTAGTTCTCTGTATATGGACATGTGGGACTCATCAGCCAAGTATTTATTTCTCTGTATATGGACATATCAGACTACTGTGCCATGTAGCTAGCTCTAAGTATATGGACACTTTGTACTCATCTGCCATGTAGCTAAAACTCTGTATATGGACATGTTGCACTACTCTGCAATGTAGCTATCTCTGTATATGGACATTTTGGATTCATCTGACAGGTAGCTAGCTCTCTGTGCATGGATATGTTAGAATGATTTGCCATGTAGGTAGCTCACTGTTTATAAAGATATTGGAATTGTCTGCCATGTAGCAAGCTCTCTGTATATGGACATGTTGGACTCATCTGCCATATAGCCAGCTCTCTGTGTATGAACATGTTGGACTCATCTGCCATGTAGCTAGCTTTCAGTACCAGGACACATTGGACTCATCTGCCATGTAGCTAGAACTCTGTATATGGAAATGTTGCACTATTCTGCCATTTAGCTAGATCCATGTATATGGACATTTTGGACTCGTCTGTCATGTAGCTAGCCATCTCTACATGGATATGTTGGACTGAACTGCCATGTATGTAGCTCTCTATATGTAAACATATTGGACTTGTTTGCCATGTAGCTAGTTCTCAGTATATGGACATGTTGAACTTACTAGCCATGTAGCCAGCTCTCTGTGTATGAACATGTTGGACTCATCTGCCTTGTAGTGAGCCCTCTAAATATACACATGTTGGACTCATCTGCCATGTAGTTTACTCTCAGTATATAGACATGTTGGATTCTCCTGCCATGTAGCTAGCTCTCAGTATATGGACATGTTGGACTCATCAGTCATGTAGCCAGCTTTCTCAGTATGAACATGTTGGACATATCTGCCATGTAGCTAGTACTCTGGATATCGACATGTTGGACTACTCTCCCATGTACCTAGCTTTCAGTATATTGACACGTTGGTCTCATCTACAATGTAGCTAGACATCTGTATATGGAAATCTTGCACTACTCTGCCATGTATCTAGTGCTCAGTATATGGGCATTTTGGACTCGCCGGCCATGTAGCTAACTCTCAGTATATGGACACGTGAGAGTCATCTGTCATGTGGCTATTACTCTGTATATGGACATCTTGGACTACTCTGCCAAATAGCTTGCTCTGAGTGTGTGGACACGTTGTACTCATCTGTCATATAGCTAGAACTCTGTATATGGACATGTTGCACTACTCTGACATGTAGCTATCTCTGTATATGAACATTTTGGACTCAATTTACATGTAGCTAACTCTCTGTGCATGGATATATTGGACTGATCTGCCATGTAGGTAGCTCTCTGTTTAGAAAGATATTGGAATTGTCTGCCATGTAGCAAGCTCTCTGTATATGGACATGTTGGAGTCATCAGCCATATAGCCAGCTTCCTGTGTATGAACATGCTGGACTCATGTGCTTTCTTGAGAGCTCTCAATCTATGGACATGTTGGACTCATCTGCCATGGAGATAGACCTCGGTATATGGAAATCTTATACTACTCTGCCATGTAGCTAGCTCTCTGTATAGGGACACGTTGATTCATCTGCCATGTAGCGAGAACTCTGTATATAGAAATGTTGCACTACTCTGCCATGTAGCTATTGCTCTTTATATGAACATTTGGACTCGTTGGCCATGTAGCTAGCTCTCTGTATATGGACATGTGGGACTCATCAGCCATGGATCCGGCTCTCTGTGTATGAACATGTTGGAGTCATCTGGCTTGTTGCTACTCCTCTATATATACACATGTTGGACTCATCTGCCATGTAGCTATTACTCTGTATATGGACATATTGGATTACTCTGCCATGTAGCTAGCTATCAGTATATGGACACATTGGACTCATCTGCAATGTAGCTAGAACTCTGTATATGGATATGTTGAACTACAGTGCCATGTACTAGCTCTCTATATATGTACATTTTGGAGTCGTCTACCATGTAGCTATCTCTCTGTACATGTATATGTTGGACTGTTCTGCCATGTAGGTAGCTCTCTGTATATGAACATATTGCACTTGTCTGATATGTAGCTAGCTCTCAGTATATGGACATGTTTGACTCATCAGCTGTATCCAACTATTTGTGTACGAACTTGATGGACTCATCTGTCTTGTAGCGAACCCTCTAAATATACACATGTTGTACTCCTCTGCCATGTAGCTAACTCTCAGTATATGGACATGTTGGACACATCTGCCATATAGCCAGTAATCTGTATATGGACATGTTGGACTACTCTGCCATGTACCTAGCTCTCAGTATATGGACACGTTGGACTCATCTGCCATGTAGCTAGAACTCTGTATATAGAAATGTTGCATTACTCTGCCATGTAGCTATCTCTTTATATATGTACATTTTGGACTCGTCTACCATGTAGCTAGCTCTCTGTACATGGATATTTTGGGCTCTTCTTCCATGAAGGTAGCTCTCTGTATATGAACATATTGGACTTGTCTTCCATGTAGCTAGCTCTCAGTATATGGACATGTTGGACACATCAGCTGTAGCCAGCTCTCTCTGTATGAACATGCTGGACTCATCTGTCTTGTAGCGAACCCTCTAAATATACACAGGTTGGACTCATCTGGCATGCAGCTAACTCTCAGTATATGGACATGTTGGACTCATCTGCCATGTAGCTAACACTGTGTATATGGACATGTTGGACTACTCTGCCATGTAGCTAACTCTAAGAATATGGACATGTTGGACTCATCTGCCATGTAGATAGAACCCTGTATATGGAAATGTTGCACTACTCTTCCATGTAGATAGCTATCAGTATATGGACACATTGGACTCATCTGCCATGTAGCTAGAACCCTGTATAAGGAAATGATGCACTATTATGCCATGCAGCTAACTGTCTGTATATGGACATTTTGGACTCATCTGCCATTTAACTAGCTCTCTGTACATGGATATGTTGGACTGATCTGCCATGTAGGTAGCTCTATGTATATGAAGATATTGGACTTGTCTGTCATGTAGCTAGCACTCAATATATGGACATGCTTTTCTCAACAGCCATGTAGCTCGTACTCTGTATATAGAATTGTTGCACTACTCTGCCATGTTGCTTGCTCTCTGTACATGGACACATTGAACTCATATTCCATGTAGCTAGAACTCTGTATATGGAAATGTTGCACTACTCTGCCATGTTGCTAGCTGTATCTATATGTACATGTTGGACTCATCTGCTATATAGCTAGTACCCTGTATATGGAAATGTTGCACTACTCTGCCATGTATCTAGCTCTCTGTTTTTGGACATATTGGCCTATTCTGTCATGTAGCTACCTCTCTGTACATGGATATGTAGGAATGATTTGTCATGTAGTTAGCTCTGTATATATGAAAATATTGGACTTGTTTGCTATGTATCTAGATTTCTGTATATGGACATGTTGGATTCATCAGCCATGTAGCCAGATCTCTTTGTATGAACATGATGGACTCATCTGCCTTTAGATATCCCTCTAAATATACACATGATGGATTCATCTACCATGTATCTAGCTGTCAGTATATGGAAATATTGGTCTCATAAGCCATGTAGCCAGCTCTCTCTTTATGAACAAGTTTTACTCATCTGCCTTGTTGCTAGTCCTCTATATATACACATGTTAGACTCATGTGACATGTAGCTAGCTCTCAGTATATGGACATGCGGGAGTCATTTGCCATGTACCTATGACTCTGTATATGGACATCTTGGACTACTCTGCCATGTAGCTAGCTCTGAGTATATGGACACGCTGGACTCATCTGCCATGTAGATAGAACCCTTTATATGGAAATGTTACATTACTCTGCCATTTAGCTAGCTATCAGTATATGGACACGTTGGACTCATGTGCCATGTAGCTAGAACTCCGTATATGGAAATGTTGCAATACTCTGCCATGTAGCTATCTCTCTATATATGTACATTTTGGACTCGTCTATCATGTAGCCAGCTCTCTGTACATGGATATGTTGGGCTGATTTGCCATATCGGTAGCTCTCTGTATATGAAGATATTGGACTTGTCTGCCATGTAGCTAACTCTCAGTATATGGACATATTGGTTTCATCAGCCATGTAGATAGAACTCTGTATATGGAAATGTTGCACTACTCTCCCATGTTTCTAGCTCTCTCTATATGGACATGTTGGACTCATTTGCCATGTAGCTAGTACCCTGTATATGGAAATGTTGCACTACTCTGACATGTATCCAGTTCTCTGTATTTGGACATATTGGCCTATTCTTTCATGTAGCTAGCTCTCTGTACATGGATATGTTAGAATGTTCTGTCATGTAGGTAGCTCTGTATATATGAAAATATTGGACTTGTCTGCCACGTAGCTAGATCTCTGTATATGGACATGTTGGACTCATCAGCCATGTTGCCTTTTTCTGACTATAAAGATGTTGGACTCATCTGCCTTTTCAATACTCCTCTAAATATACACATGATGGATTAATCTGCCATGTAGCTAGCTCTCAGTATCTGGACATTTTGGACTCATCAGACATGTAGCCAGCTCTCTCTGTATGAACATGTTGGACTCATCTGCCTGTTGCTAGTCATTTATATATACACATGTTGGACTCATCTGCCATATACCTAGCTCTCAGTATATGGACATATGGGAGTCATCTGTCATGTAGCTATTACTCTGTATATGGGCATTTGTACTACTGTGCCATGTAGCTTCTCTGAGTATATGGACATGTTGGACTCATCTACCATGTAGCTAGAACTCTGCATATGGATACGTTGCACTACTCTGCCATGTAGCTATCTCTGTATATGAACATTTTGGATTTAACTGACATGTAGCTAGCTCTTCATTCTTAGATATGTTTGACTTATCTGCCATGTAGGTAGCTCCTGTTGTTAAAGATACTGAAATTGTCTGTCATGTTGCAAGCTCTCTACATATAGACATGTTGGACTCCTATTCCATGTAGCTAGAACACGGTATATGGAAATGTTGCACTACTCAGCCATGTTGCTAGCTCTCTCTATATGGACATGTTGGATTCATCTGCTATGTAGCCAAGGACCCTGTATATGGAAGTGTTGCACTACTCAGCCATGTATCCAGCTCTATGTATTTGGACATATTGGCTTATTCAGTCATGCAGCTAGCTCTCTGTAGATGGATATGTTGGAATGATCTGTCATGTAGGTAGCTCTGTATATATGTAAATATTGGACTTGTCGGCCATGTAGTTAGATCTCTGCATATGGACATGTTGGCCTCATCAGCCATGTAGCCAGCTCTTTGAGAATGAACTCATCTGCCTTGTAGCTAGCCCTCTAAATGTACACATGATGGATTCATCTACCATGTAGCTAGTTCTCAGTATAAGGACATGTTGGACTCATCAGCCATGTAGCCTTCTCTCTCTGAATTAACATGTTGGATTCATCTGCCTTTTTGCTTCTCCTCTATATATAGACATGTTGGATTCATCTGCCATGTACCTAGCTAGTTCTGAGTATATGCACATATGGGAGTCATCAGCCATGTAGCTATTACTCTGTATATGGACATCTTGGATTACTCTGTCATGTAGCTAGCTCTGAGTATATGGACACGCAGGACTCTTCTGACATGTAGCTAGAACCCTGTATATGGAAATGTTGCATTACTCTGTCATGTAGCTAGCTATCAGTATATGGACACATTGGACTACTCTACAATGTACCTAGAACTCTGTAAATGGAAATGATGAACTACTCTGCCATGTAGCTAGCTCTCTGTATATGGACATGTTGGACTCATCTGCCATTTAGGTAGAACCCTGTATATGGAAATGTTGCACTACGCTGCCATGTAGCTAGCTCTTTGAATATAGACATTTTGGACTCATCTGCCATGTAGCTAGCTCATTGTACATGGATATGTTGGACTGATCTGACATATAGGTAGCTCTGAGTATATGAATATATTGGACTTGTCTGCCATGTACCTAGCTCTCATTATATGGACATGTTGGAATCATCTGCCATGTAGCTATAACTCTGTATATGGAAATGTTGTACTACAGTGCCATGTAGCTTGTTGTTGTCAGGTGCCATCGAGTTGGAACCGACTCATAGCGACCCCATGCACAGCAGAACGAAACAATGTCCGATCCTGGGCCAACCTCACTAACGCTACCACACTTGAGTCCATC
>NW_006408999.1:181177-181991 GCF_000296735.1 Chrysochloris asiatica | reverse complement strand
CAAGAGATACCATATGAACAAGAGCCAATGATCCTCAGAGAGGAAGTCCAAAGCGCATTGAAAGAAATGGCCATGTAGCTATCTCTCTATATATGTACATTTTGGACTCGTCTACCATGTAACTAGCACGCTGTACATGGATAAGTTGGTAAGTTCTGCCATGTAGGTAGCAATCTGTACATGAACATATTGGACTTGTCTTACATGTAGCTAGCTCTCAGTATATAGACATGTTGGACCTATGAGCTGTAGCCAGCTCTCTGTGTATGAACATGATGGGCTCATCTGTCTTATAGCGACCCCTCTAAATATACACATGTTGGACTCCTCTGCCACATAGCTAACTCTCAATATATGGACATGTTGGACTCATCTGCAATGAGGCTAGTACTCTCTATATGGACATGTTGGAATACTCTGCCATGTAACTAGCTCTCAGTATATGGACATGTTGCACTCATCTACCATGTAGCTAGAACTCTGTATATGGAAATGTTGCACTACTCTGCCATGTAGCTATCTAACTATATATGTACATTTTGTTCTCGTCTACCATGTAGCTTGCTCTCTGTACATGTATATGTTGGACTGTTCTGCCATGTAGGTAGCTCTCTGTATATGAAGATATTGGACTTGTCTGCCATGTAGCTAGTACTCAGTATATGGACATATTGGACTCATCAGCTGTAGACAGCTCTCTGTGTATGAACATGATGTACTCATCTGTCTTGTAGCGAACCCTCTAAATATACACATGTTGGACTCATCTACCATGTAGCTAAATCTCAGTATATGGACAAGTTGGATTCTTCTG
>NW_006408999.1:169897-180159 GCF_000296735.1 Chrysochloris asiatica | reverse complement strand
TAGGGGGAAAATCTTGACCTTAGAAACTTAGGGGAATATTGCATTTCTCTGTGGACATCCAGGGCTCATGTTTGGAATTAAATAAATATGACTAAACAATTTTATGAAAAACAATCTGCTATTAACTGCCAGTGGCCTCATTTGTTACACTCGGCCCTAGAGGGCCTCGAACCTCTGACTAGTCTTACACGGTCTGCAACAGGATACGTCTGCCATGAAGCTAGCTCTCAGTATATGAACATGTTGGACTCAACTGCCATGTAGCTTGAACACTGTATATGGACATGTTGGACTGCTCTGACATGTAGCTAATTCTAAGCATATGGACATGTTGGACTCATCTGCATGTAGCTAGAACCCTGTATATGGAAAAGTTGCATTACTCTGCCATGTAGCTAGCTATCTGTATATGGACATGTTGGACTCATCTTCCATGTAGCTAGAAATCTGTATATGGAAATGTTGCACTACGCTAACATGTAGCTATTTCTCTATATATGTATATATTGGATTCGTCTACCATGTAGCTAGCTCTCTGTACATGGATATGGTGGACTGTTCTGACATGTAGGCAGCTCTCTTTATATGAACATATTGGACTTCTCTGCCATGTAGCTAGCCCTTAGTATATTGACATGTTGGACTCATCATCTATATACAGCTCTCTGTGTTTGAACATGATGGACTCATCTTTCTTGTAGCGAACCCTCTAAATATACACATATTGGACTCATCTGCCATGTAGCTAACTCTCAGTATATGGGCATGTTGGACTCATCTGCCATGTAGCCAGTTCTCTATGTATGAACATGTTGGACTCATCTGCCTTGTAGCTAGCCCTCTAAATACACACATGTTGGACTTATCTGCCATGTAGGTAACAATTAGTATATGGACATTTTGGACTCATCTGCCATGTAGCTAGAACTCTGTATATGGACATATAGGACTACTCTGTCATATAGCTAACTCTCAGTATATGGACACATTGGACTCATCTGCCATGTAGCTAGAACTCTGTATATGGAAATTTGCACTACTCTGCCATGTAGCTAGTACCCGGTATATGGAAATGTTACACTACGCTGCCATGTAGCCAGATCTCTATATATGGACATATTGGACATGTGTGCCATGTAGATAGCTCACTGTACATGGATATGTTGCACTTATCTGTTATGTATGTAGCTCTCAATATATGAAGATATTGGACTTGCCTGCCATGTAGCTAGATCTCTGTATATATACATTTTATACTCGTTTTCCATGTAACTAGCTCTCTGTACAAGAATATGTTGGAGTGATCTGCAGTATAGGTAGCTCTCTGTGTATTAAGATATTGGAATTGACTACCATGTAGCTAGCTCCCTGTATCTGGATATGTTGGACTCATCAGCCATTTATCCAGCTCTCTGTGAATGAGCATGTTGGATTCATGTACCTTGTAGCTAGTCCTTTAAATATACATATGTTGGATTCATCTGCCATGTAGCTAGCTCTCAGTATAAGGACATGTTGGACTCATTTGCCATGTAGCTAGCTCTCAGTATATGGTCATGTTGGACTACTGTGCCATGTAGCTAGCTATCAGTATATGGACACGCTAGAATACTCTGCCATATAGCTAGAACTCTGTATATGGACATTGGACTCAATTGCCATGTAGGTAGGACTCTGCATATGGAAATGTTGCACTACTCTGCCATGTAGCTAACAATCAGCATATGGACTGGTTGGACTCATCTGCCATGTAGCCAGCTCTCTGTGTGAACATATTGGACTCATCTGCCTTGTAGCTAACCCTCTAAATATACACATGTTGGACTCATCTGAAAAGTAGATAACTCTCAGTATATGCACATGATGGATTCATCTGCCACGTAGCTAGAACTCTGTATATGGACATGTTGGACTACTCTGCCATGTAGCTAGCTCTCGGTATTTGGACACGTTGGACTCATGTGTCACATACTTAAAACCCTGTATATGGAAATGTGGTAGTACTCTGCCATGTAGATAGCTCTGTGTATATGGAAATGGACTCCTCTGTCATGTAGCTAGAACTCTGTATATGGAAATGTTGCACTAGGTTGCATTTAGCTAGCCCTCTGTATAAGGAAATTTTGGACTCATCTGCCATGTAGCTAGCTCTCTGTATATGGACATGTTGGACTCATCAGCCATGTAGCCAGCTCTCTCTTTATGAACATGTGGGACTCATCTGCCTTGTTGCTAGTCCTCTATTTACACACCATGTTGGACTCATCTGCCATGTAGCTAGCTCTCAGTATATGGACATGTGAGAGTCATCTACCATGTAGCTATTACTCTGTATATGGACATCTTGGACTATTCTTCCATGTAGCTTGCTCTGAGTATATTGACACATTGAATTCATCTGCCATATAGCTAGAACTCTGTATATGGACATGTGGCACTACTCTGCCATGTAACTATCTCTGTATATGGACACTTTGGATTCAACTGACATGTAGCTAGCTCTCTGTGTATGGATATGTTGGATTGATCTGTCATGTAGGTATCTCTCTGTTTATAAAGATATTGTAACTGTCTGCCATGTAGCAAGCTCTCTATATATGGACATATTGGAGTCATCAGCCATATAGCCAGCTCTCTGTGTATGAACATGTTGGACTCATCTGTCTTGTAGCTACCAGTCAGTATATGGACATGTTGGACTCATCTGCCATGAAGCTAGAACTCTGTATGTGGACATGTTTGACTACTCTCTTTACATGGATACATTGGATTGAACTGCCATGTAGGTAGCTTTCTGAATATGAATGTATTGGACTTGTCTGCCATGCAGCTAGCTCTCAGTATATGGACATGTTGGACTCCTCAGCCATGTAGCCAGCTCTCTGTGTAAGAACTTATTGGACTCATCTGCCTTGTAGCTAGCCCTCTAAATATACAAATGTTGGACTCATCTGCCATGCAGCTAACTTTCAGTATATGAAACTTGTTGGACTCATCTGCCATGTAGCTAGCACTCTGTAGATGAAAATGTTACACTACTCTGCCATGTATCTAGCTCTCAGAATATGGACAAGTTTGAATCATCTGCCATGTAGCTAGAACTCTGTATATGGAAATGTTGCACTATTCTGCCATGTGTCTACTTCTCTGAATATGTACATTTTGGACTCATCTGCCTTGTAGTGAGCCCTCTAAATATACAAATGCTGGAATCATCTGCCATATAGCTTACTCTCATTATATGGAAATGTTGGTCTCAACTGCCATGTCGATAAAACTCTGTATATGGAAATGTTGCACTACTCTGCTTTGTAGATAGCTCTCTGTATATGGACATGTTGGACTCTTCAGACATGCAGCCAGCTCTCTCTGTATGAACATGTTGGACTCATCTGCCTTGTAGCTTGCTCTTATTATATGGATAAATGAGATTCATCGGCCATGTAGCTAGAACTCTGTATATAGAAATGTTGCACTACTCTGCCATGTAGCTAGCTCTCTGTATATGGACATTTTAGACTCATCTAACATGCAGATTGCTCTCTGTACATGGATATGGTGGACTGATCTGCTATGTCAGTAGCTCTCTGTATATGAAGACATTGGACTTGTCTGCCATGTAGCTAGCCTTCTAAATATACACATGTTGGACTCATCTGCCATGTAGCTAGTACTCGGTATATGGACATGTTGGACTACTCTGCCATATAGCTAGCTCTCAGTATATGGACAAGTTGCACTAATCTGCCATGTAGCTAGAACACTGTATATAGACCTATTGAACTACTATGCCATGTAGCTAGGTCTCAGTATATGGACAATTTGGACTCATCTGCCATGTAGCTAGAACACTGTATATGGACATGTTGGACTACTCTGCCATGTAGCTAGCTCTCAGTATATGGACACATTGGACTCCTCTGCTATGTAGGTTGTACTTGGTATACGGACACGTTGGAAACATCTGCCATGTAGCTAGTACTCTGTATGTGGACATGTTGGAATACACTTCCATATAGCTAACTTTCAGTATATGGACAAGTTGGACTCATCTGCCATGTAGCTAGAACACTGTATAAGGACATGTTGGACTACTCTGCCATGTAGCTAGCTCTCAGTATATGGCCACGTTGGACACCTCTGCCATGTAGCTAGCTCTATGATTATGGACACGTTGGACTCATATGCCATGTAGCTAGAACTCTGTATATGGAAATGTTGCATGATTCTGCCATGTACTGATCTCTCTATATATGTACATTTTGGACTCATCTAGTAGCTAGCTCTCTGCAAATGGATATGTTGGAATGATCTGTCATGTAGGTAGATCTCTGTATATGAAGATGTTGGACTTGTCTACCAGGTAGCTAGCTCTCAGTATATGGACATGTTGTACTACTCTGCCATGTAGCTAGCTCTCAGTATATGGACACGTTGAACTCATCTGGCATTTAGCTAGCTCTCTATATATGGACACTTTGGACTCATCTGCCATGTAGCCCAACATGTCCATATACAGAGTACTATATGATAGACGAGTCTAAAAAGTCCACATATAGAGAGCTAGCTATATGGCATAGTAGTGCAACATTTCCATAAAAAGTGTTATAGCTACATGTCAGATGAGTCCAACGTGTCCATATACTGAGACCTAGCTACATGTTAGAGTAGTCCACCATGTCCATTTCCAGAGTAGTAGCTACATGGCAGATGAGTCCAACGTGTTTATATATAGAGGACTGGTTCAAGGCAGATGAGTCCATCGTATTCATACAGAGAGATCTGGCTACATGGCAGACGAGTCCAACATGTCCATATACAGAGAGCTAGCTACAGGGTTTAAAGTCCAATATGTTCATCTACAGAGAGCTACCTACATGGCAGAGTAGTGCATCATTTCCAGATACAGATTTATAGCTACAATGCAGATGTGTCCACCATGTCCACATACTGAGAATTAGCTACATGATAGATGAATCCAACATGTCCATATACTGAGAGGTAGCTCCATGTAAGATGAGTCCAACGTGTGTACCTATAGAGGACTAGCTCAAGGTAGATGCATCCAACGTATTCATACAGAGAGTCTGGTTACATGGTAGACAGGTCAAACGTGTCCATATACAGAGAGCTAGCTACATGGCAGACAAGTCCAATATGTTCTTATACAGAGAGCTAACTAAATGTAAGATCAGTCCAATATATCCATACACAGAGAGCTAACTTCATGGCCAACGAGTCCAATATGTCCATATACAGAGAGCTAGCTACATGGCATGGTTGTGCAACATATCCATATACATGGCAGAGTAGTGCATCATTTCCATATACAGAGTTCTAGCTACAAGGCAGATGAGTGCAACGTGTCCATATCCTGAGAGCTAGCTATATGGCAGAATAGACCAACATGTCCATATACAGTGTACTAGCTACATGGCAGAGGAGTCCAAGATGTCCATGTACTGAGAGGTAGGTACTGGCAGATGAGTCCAACATGTGTATATATAGAGGACTATCTACAAGGCAGATAAGTCCAACGTGCTCATTAAGAGTGATCTAGGTACATGGCTGATGAGTCCAAAATATCCATATACAGAGAGCTAGCTACATGGAAGACAAGTCCAATTTGTCATATACAGAGAGCTAGCTACATGTCAGAGTAGTCCAAATTGTCCATATAAAGGGTTCCATTTACATGGCAGACGAGTTCAACATGTCCATATACTGAGAGCTAACTACATGGCAGACGAGTCCAAAATTTCCGTATAGAGAGAGCTACCTACTTTGTAGATCAGTCCAACGTATCCATGTACAGAGAGCTAGCTACATGGCAAACGAATCCAAAATGTTCATAAACAGAGAGCTAGCTACATGGCATGGTTGTGCAACATATCCATATACCGAGTTCTAGCTACAAGGCAGATGAGTCCAACGTGTCTATATACAAAAAGCTACCTACATGGCAGGGTTGTGCAACATTTCCATATAGAGATTTCAAGCTACATGGCACATGAGTTCAAAGTGTTCAGATACAGAGAGCTAGCTACATGGCAGAGAAATCCAACATGTCCATATAAAGAGTACTAGCAACCTGGCTAAAGAGTCCAACATGTTCATATATTGAGAGCTAGCTACATGGCAGGATAGTGCAACATTCCCATATACAGTGTTCTAGCTACAAGGCAGCTGAGTCCAACTTGTCTATATACAGGGTACTAGCTACATGGCAGATGAGTCCAACGTGTCTATACACTGAGAGCTAGCACCATCACAGACAAGTCCAATATGTTCATATACAGAGAGCTACCTACTTGGCAGATCAGTGCAACATATCCATGTACAGAGAGCTAGCTTCATGGCAAATGATTCCAAAATGTCAATATACATTTTGCTAGCTACATGGCAGAGTAGTGCAACATTGCCATATACAGAGTTCTTGCTACAAGGCAGATGAGTCCAACTTGTCCATATACAGAGAGCTAGCTATACAGCAGAGTAGTGCAACATTTCCATATACTACATTTCTAGCTACATGGCAGATCAGTCCAGGATGCTCATATACAGGATACTAGCTTCATGGCAGATGAGTCCAACATGTCCATATACTGAGAGCTAGCTACATGGCTGATGAGTCCAAAATGTCCATATACAGAGAGCTACCTACTTGACAGAGCGGTGCAACATAACCATATACAGAGAGCTAGCTACATAGCAGAACAGTCCAAAAATTCCATATACAGAGAGCTAGCTACATTCCAGATTAGTTCAACATTTCCATATACAGAGTTCAAGCTAAAAGGCAGATGAGTCCAACTTGTCTATATACAGAGAGCTAGCTACATGGCTTCATAGTGCAACATTTCCATATACAGAGTTCCAGCTACATAGCAGATGTGTACAAGGTGTTCATATATTGAGAGCTACCTTATTGGCAGATCAGTCCAAAATATCCATGTACAGAGAGCTAGCTACATGGCAGATGAGTCCAAAATGTCCATATACAGAGAGCTAGCCACATGGCAGTGTAGTGCAACATTTTCATATGCAGAGTTCTAGCTGCAAGGCAGATGAGTCCAACTTGTCTATATACTGAGAGCTAGCTACATGGCAGAGTAGTGTAACATTTTCATATACAGTGTTCTAGCTACATCACGTATGTCCAACATGTCCATATACAGAGAGCTAGCTACATGGCAGAGCAGTGCATCATTTCGATATACAGAGTTCAAGCCTCATGGCAGATGAGTTCAAAGTGTTCATATACTGAGAGCTAGCAGCATGGCAGAGAGTCCAAAATGTCCATGTACAGAGAGCTAGCCACATGGCAGGGTTGTGCAACATATCCATATACAGAGTTGAAGCTACATGGCAGATGAGTTCAAAGTGTTCATATACAGAGAGCTAGATACATGGCAGAGAAGTCCAACATGTCCATATAAAGAGTCCTAGCAACCTGGCTAATAAGTCCAACATGTCCAGATATTGAGAGCTAGCTACATGGCAGACAAGTCACATATGTTCATATACAGAGAGCAACCTACTTAACATATCAGTGCAACAAATCCATTTACAGAGAGCTAGCTACATGGCAGAAGGTTCCAAAATGTCCATATAGAGAGAGCTAGCAACATGGAAGGGTAGTGCAACATTTCCGTATACAGTGTTCTTGCTACAAGACAGATGAGTCCAACCTGTCCACATACAGAGAGCTAGCTACATGGCAGAGTAG
Source organism: Chrysochloris asiatica (assembly GCF_000296735.1). NCBI lineage: Eukaryota > Metazoa > Chordata > Mammalia > Afrosoricida > Chrysochloridae > Chrysochloris > Chrysochloris asiatica. Next base: position 172,430 of record NW_006408999.1, on the reverse strand, counting down.
TGCAACATTTCCATATACAGTGTTCTAGCTACATGGTAGATCAGTCCAGCATGTCTATATACAGGATACTAGCTTCATGGCAGATGAGTCCAATATGTCCATATACTGAGAGCGAGTTACATGGCAGACGAGTCCAAAATGTCCATATACAGAGAGCTACCTACTTGACAGATCGGTGAAACATAACCATGTACAGAGAGATAGCTACAGAGCAGACGAGTCCAAAATTTCCATATCCAGAGAGCTAGCTACTATGCAGGGTAGTGCAACAATTCCACATAAAGAGTTCTAGCTACTAGGCATATGAGTCCAGCTTGTTTATATACAGAGAACTAGAAAAATGACTTTGTAATGCAACATTTCCATTTACGGAGTTGTAGCGACATGGCAGATGTGTACAAGGTGTTCATATAATGAGAGCTACCTACATGGCAGACAATTCCAATATGTTCATACACAGAGAGCTACCTACTTGGCAGATCAGTCCAATATATCCATATACAGAGAGCTAGTTCATGGAAGACGAGTCCAAAATGTCCATATACAGAGAGCTAGCCACATGGCATGGTAGTGCAACATTTCCATATACAGAATTCTAGCTACAGGGCAGATGAGTCCAACTTGTCCATATACAGAGAGCTAGCTACATGCCAGCGTATTGTAACATTTCCATATACAGATTTCTAGCTATATCGTAGATGAGTCCAACGTGTACATATACAGAGAGCTAGCTACGTGGCAGATGAAACAACATGTCCATATACTGATAGCTAGCTACATGGCAGACAAGTCCAAAGTGTCCATAAACAGAGAGCTAGATACATGGCAGGGTTGTCCAACATTTCCATGTACAGAGTTCAAGCTACATGGCACATGAGTTCAAGGAGTTCATATACAGAGAGCAAGGTACATGGCAGAGAAGTCCAACATGTCCATATAAAGAGTACTAGTGACCTGGCTAATGAGACCAATATGCCCATATATTGAAAGCTAGCTACATGGCAGAAATCACATATGTTCATAAAGAGAGAGCAACCTACTTGTCAGATCAGTGCAACATATCCATGTACAGAAAGCTAGCTACAGGGCAGAAGGTTCCAAAATGTTCATAGAGAGAGAGCTAGCTACATGGCAGGGTAGTGTAACATTTCCATATACAGAGTTCTATCTACAAGGAAGATGAGTCCAACTTGTACATATACAGAGAGCTAGCTACATAGCAGAAGAGTTCAACATTTCCATATACAGAGAGCTAGCTACAATGCAGGGTAGTGCAACATTTCCATATACAGAGTTCTAGCTACAAGGCAAATTATTTCAGCTTTTCTATATACAGAGATTTAGCAAAATGGCTTCATAGTGCAACATTTCCATATACAAAGTTGTAGCGACATGGCAGATGTGTACAAGGTGTTCATATAATGAGAGCTACCTACATGGCAGACAATTCCAATATGTTCATATACAGAGAGCTATCTACTTGGCAGATCAGTCCAACATATCTATATACAGAGAGCTAGTTAACGGCAGACAAGTCCAAAATGTCCATATACAGAGAGCTAGCTACATGGCAGTATAGTGCAAGAATCCCACGTACAGTGTTCTAGCTAAAAGGCAGGCAAGTCCAACTTGTCTATATACAGGGTACTAGCGACATGACAGATGAGTCCAACATGTCCATATGCTGAGAGCTAGCTACATGGTAGACAAGTCCAATATGTTCATATACAGAGAGCTACCTCCTTTTCACATCATTCCAACATATCCATGTACAGAGAGCTAGCTACATGGCAGAGGAATCCAAAATGTCCATATAGAGAGAGGTACCTACATTGCAGGGTAGTGCAACATTTCCATATACAGAGTTCTAGCTACAAGGCAGATGAGTCCATCTTGTCTATATACAGATTGTTAGCTACATGGAAGTGTAGTGCAACATTTCCATTTACAGAGTTCTAGCTAAATGACAGATGTGTGCAATGTGTACATATACAGAGAGCTAGCTTCCTGACAGGGTAGTGCAACATTTCCATATACAGAGTTCTAGCTACAAGGTAGATGAGTCCAACTTGTCCATTTACTGAGAGCTAGATACATGGCAGACTATTCCAAATTGTCCATATAAAGTGTTCTAGTTACATGGCTGATGAGTCCAACATGTCCAAATACTGATAGCTAGCTACATGGCTGACAAGTCCAAATTGTCCATATACAGAGATCTACCTACTTGGCAGATCGGTGAAATATAACCATGTACAGAGAGCTATCTACCTAGCAGAAGAGTCCAAAATTTCCATATACAGAGAGCTAGCTACATTGCAGGGTAGTGCAACATTTCCATATACAGAGTTCTAGGTACAAGGCAGATGAGTCCAACTTGTCTATATACAGAGAGCTAGCTACATGGCTTTGTAGTGGCACATTTCCATATACAGAGTTCTAGCTACATGGTAGATGTGTACAAAGTGTTCATATATTGAGAGCTAGCTACATGGCTGACAAGTCCAATATGTTCATACACAGAGAGCTACCT
>NW_006408999.1:167701-168942 GCF_000296735.1 Chrysochloris asiatica | reverse complement strand
AGTCAAAAATGTCCCTAAACAGAGAGCTAGCTACATGGCAGAGTAGTGCACCATTTCTATATACAGAGCTGAAGCCACATGGCAGATGAGTCAAAAGTGTTCATATACTGAGAGCAAGCTACATTGCAGAGAAGACCAACATGTCCATATAAAGAATACTAGCCACCTGGCTTATGACTCCAACTTGTCTATATACTGCGACCTAGCTACATAGTAGGGTAGTGCAACATTTTCATATACAGTGTTATAGCTACATGGCAGATGTATCCAATGTATCCATATACTGAAAGCTACCTACATGGCAGATCAGTCTAAAATGTCCATATATAGAGTACTAGCTACAGGGCAGATAAGTCAAACATATACATATACTGAGATCTAGCTACATGGTAGACAAGTCCAATATGTTCATATACAGAGATTTACCTACTTGGCAGATCAGTCTAACATATCCATGTACAGAGAAGTAGCTACATGTCAGATGAGTCCAAAAGGTACATATACAGATAGCTAGCTACAAGGCAGATGAGTCCAACATGTCCATATACTGAAAGCTACCTACATGGCAGTTCAGTCCAAAATATCCAAGCACAGAGGGCTAGCTACATGGCAGATGTGTCCAAAATGTCCATATACAGAGAGCTAGCTACATGGCAGGGAAGTGCAACATTTCCATATACAGAGTTCCACTACATTGCAGATGTGTCCAATGTGTCCGTATACTAAGAGCTTGCTACATGGTAGAGTAGTGCAATGTATCCATGTAAAGAATATTAGTTACCTGGCTAATGAGTCCAACATGTCCATATACTGAGACCTAACTACATGGCAGAGTAGTGCAACATTTCCATATACAGAGTTCTAGCTACATGACAGATGTGTCCAACGTGTCCATATACTGAGAGCTACTACATGGCAGAGTAGCACAACGTGTCCATTTAAAGAGTAATAGCTATATGGCAGATGTGTCCAACGTGCCCATATACTGAAAGCTAGCTACATCTCAGACAAGTCCAAAATGTTCATATACAGAGAGGTAGCTACATGGCAGGGTAGTGCAACATTTCCCTATACAAAGTTCTCGCTACATGGTAGATTGTTCAACATGTCCATATACTGAAAGCTAGCTACATGGCAGAGTAGTCCAACATGTCCATATACAAGGTTCTAGCTACATGGCAGATGAGTCCAACATATCCATATACTGAGAGCTAGCTACATGGCAGACAAGTCCAATATGT
>NW_006408999.1:165343-166496 GCF_000296735.1 Chrysochloris asiatica | reverse complement strand
ATATCCATATACAGAGAGCTTGCTACATGGCAGAGCAGTGAAAATTTTCCATATACAGAGTTGTAGCTACATGGCAGATGTGTCCAACGTGTCCATATTCTGAGAGCTAAACTCATTGCAGTGTAGTCCAACATATCCATATACACGGTACTAGCTACATGGCAGATGAGTCCAACATGTCCATATACTACGAGCTTGCTTCATGTCAGAGAAGTCCAAAATGTCCATAAACAGACCTAGCTACATGGCAGAGTAGTGCAAACTGTCCATATACAGAGTTTTAGCTACATGGCAGATGTGTCCAACGTGTCAATATACAGAGCACTAGCTATATGGCAGAATAGTGCATCATTTCCGTATACAGAGTTCTAGCTACATGGCAGAGGTGTCCAACGTGTCCATATATTCAGAGATAGCTACATGGCCCATCAGTCGAACGTGTCCATATTCGAGGTACTAGCTACATGGTAGATCAGTCCAAAATATCCATGTACAGAGAGCTAGCTACATGGCAAAGTAGTGCATCATTTCCATATGCAGAGTTCTAGCTACAAGGCAGATGAGTCCAACTTCTCTATATTCAGAGAGCTAGGTACATGGCAGAGTAGTGCATCATTTCCATATACATAATACAAGCTACATTGCAGACCAGTCCAAAATGTCCATATACAGAGAGCTAGCTATGTGGCAGGGTAGTGCAACATTATCATAATCAGAGTTCTAGCTACATGTCAGATGTGTCCTACATGTGTTATCTATATGGCAGATCAGTCCAAAAATCCATTTATAGAGAGGTAGCTACAAGTCAGACTAGTGCAACATTTCCATATGCAGAGTTCTAGCTACAAGACAGATGAGACCAACTTGTCTATTTACAGAGAGCTTGCTACATGGCAGAGTAGTGCAACATGTCCATATACAGGGTACTACCTACCTGGCTGATGAGTCCTACATGTCCATATACTGAGAGCTAGCTACATGGCAGACAAGTCCAATATGTTCATATACAGAGAGCTCCCTACTTGGCAGATCAGTCCAACATATCCATGTACAGAGAGCTAGCTACATGGCAGAGGAGTCCAAAATGTCCATATACAGAGAGCTAACTACATGACAGGGTAGTGAACCATTTCCATATACAGAGTTCTAGCTA
>NW_006408999.1:127820-131414 GCF_000296735.1 Chrysochloris asiatica | reverse complement strand
GTCCATATACTGAGAGCTTGCTACATGGCAGAGAAGTCCAACATGTCCATATACAGGGTACTAGCTACATTGCAGATAAGTCCAACAAGTCCATATACTGAGAGCTAGCTACATGGAAGACAAGTCCAATATGTTCATATACAGAGAGCTAAATATTGACAGATCAATCCAACATATCCATGTACAGAGAGCTAGCAACATTGCAGATGAGTCCAAAATGTCCATATACAGGGAGCTAGCTACTTGCCATTTTAGTGCAACATTTCCATATTCTGAGTACTAGTTACATGGCAGATTTGTCCAACGTGTCCATAAACTGAGAGTTACCGACATGGCACATCAGGCAAACATATTCATGCACAGAGAGCTAGCTACATGTCATACGAGTCCAAAATGTCCATATACAGAGAGCAAGCTACATGACAACGTAGTTCAACATTTCCATATACAAAGTTCTAGCTACTAGGCAGATGAGTTCAACTTCTCTATATACAGAGAGCTAGCTACATGGCAGGTTAGTGCAACGTTTCCATATACAGAGTTCTAGCAATAAGTCAGATGAGTCCAACTTGTCTATATACAGACAGCTAGCTACATGGCAGTGTAGTGCAACATTTCCATATACAGAGTTCTATCTACATGGCAGAAGTGTCCAACTTGTCCATATTCTGAGAGTTAGCTGTAATGCAGACAAGTCCAATATGTTCACATACAGAGAGCTACATACTTGGCAGAACATTCCAACATATCCATGTACAGAGGGCTAGCAACATGGCAGATGAGTCCAAAATGTCCATATACAGAGAGCTAACTACATGGCAGGGTAGTGCAACATTTCCATTTACAGAGTTCTATCTACAAGACAGATGAGTCCAACTTGTCTATCTATAGAAAGCTAGGTACATGGCAGAGTAGTGCAACATGTCCATATACAGAGTTCTAGCCCCTTGGCAGATGTGTTCAACGAGTCCATATACTGAGAGCTAGCTACATGGCAGACAAGTCCAATACGTTCATTTACAGAGAGCTACCTACTTGGCAGATCACTCCAACATATCCATGTAAAGAGAGCTAACTACATGGCAGAAGAGTCAAAATGTACATATACAGAGAGCTAGCTACATGGCAGGGTAGTGAAAAATTTCCATATACAGAGTTCTAGCTACAAGGCAGGTGAGTCCAACTTGTCTATATATATTGAGCTAGCTACATATCAGAGTAGTGCAACCTGTCGATATACAGGATACTATTTACAAGGCAGATGAGTCCAACATGTCTATATACAAAGAGATAGCTACATGGCAGGGTAGTGCAACATTTCCATATACAGAGTTCTAGCTACAAGGCAGATGAGTCCAATTTGTCTATATATAGATTGGTAGCTACATGGCAGGGTAGTGGAACATTTCTGTATACAGAGTTCTAGCTAAAAGGCAGATAAGTCCAACTTTTGTATATACAGAGAGCTATTTACAAGGCAGGGTATTGCAACATTACCACATACAGAGTTCTAGCTACATGGCATATGTGTCCACCATATACTGAGAGCTAGCTACATGGCAGAATAGTACAAGATGTCCATATACATGGTACTAGCTACATGGCAGATGAGTCCAACTTGTCCATATACTGAGAGCTACCTACATTGCATATCAGTCCAAAATATCCATGCAAAGAGAGCTTCCTACATGTCAGACGAGTCCAAAATATCCATATACAGAGAGCTAGCTACATGGAAGATTATTGCATCATTTCCATATACAGAGTTCAAGGTATCTGTCAGACGAGTCCAAAATGTCTATATACAGAGAGCTAGCTACATGGCAGAACAGTGCAACATTTCCATATACAGAGTTCCAACTACATGGCAGATGTGTCCAACGTGTCCATATACTGAGAGCTAGCTTCATGACATTGTAGTCCAACATGTCCCTATACACGATAGTCGCTACATGGCAGATGAGTCCAACTGGTCCTTATACGGAGAGCTAGATACATGGCAGACGAGTCCAATATGTTCCTATACACAGAGCTACATACTTGTAAGATCAGTCGAACTTACCTATGTATAGAGTACTACCTACTTGGCGGATCAGTCCAACATATCCACGTACAGAGAGCTAGCTACATGTCAGATGAGTCAAAAATGTCCATATACAGAGAGCTAGCTACATGGCAGGGTAGTGCAACATTCCCATATATAGAGTTCAAGCTACAAGGCAGATGAGTCCAACTCGTCTATATACAGCGAGTTAGCTACATGGCAGAGTAGTGCAACATTTCCATATACAGAGTTCTAGCTACATGGCAGATGTGTCCAAAGTGTCCATATACTGAGAGCTAGCTACATGGCAGACAAGTCCAAAATGTCCATATACAGAGTTCTACCTACATGGCATATGTGTCCAACGTTTCCATATACTGAGAGCTAGCTACATGGCAGAGTAGTTCCACATGTCCATATAATGTGTACTAGCTGTATGGCAGATGAGTCCAACAAGTCCATATACTAAGAGCTAGCTATATGGCATGGTAGTGCAACATTTCCATATACTGAGTTCTAAGTATATGGTAGATGAATCCAACTTGTCTATATACAGAGATCTATCTGCATGGTAGAGTAGTGCAACATTTCCATATACAGAGTTCTAATTACATGGCAGACGACTCCAAAATGTCCATGTACTGATAGCTAGCTCATGGCAGATTAGTCCATCATGTTCATATACAGGCTACTAGCTACATGGCAGATAAGTCCATCATGTTCTTATTCTGAGAGTTAGCTACATGTCAGACAATTACAATATATTCTTATTCAGAGAGGTATCTACTTGGCAGATCAGTGCAACATATCCATGTACAAAGATCTAGCTATAAGGTAGATGTGTCCAATGTTTCCATATTCTGAGAGCTATCGACATGGCAGAGTAGTCCAACTTGTCCATATAATGTGTACTAGCTATAAGGCAGATGAGTCCAACATGTCCATATAGTAAGAGCTAGCTACATGGCATGGTAGTGCAACATTTCCATATACAGAGTTCTAGCTACAAGGCAGATGTGTCCAACTTGTCTGCCATTTAGCTAGCTCTACACAGAGCTAGCTACTTGGCAGAGTAGTGAAACATTTCCATATACAGAGTTCTAGCTACATGACAGTTGTGTCCAATGTGTCCATATACTGAGCGCTAGCTATATGGCAGAGTAGTTCAACATGTCCATATAAAGTGTAGTATCTACATGGCAGATGTGTTAAACATGTCCATACACGGAGAGCTAGCTACATGGCAGACAAGTCCAAAATGTCCATATACAGAGAGCTAGCTACATGGCAGGGTAGAGCAACATTACCACATTTAGTGTTCTGCTACATGGAAGATGTGTACAACGTGTCCATATACTCAGAGTTAGCTACATGTCAGACAAGTCCAATATGTTCATATACAGAGAGGTACCTACTTGACAGATCAGTCCAACATATCCATGTACAGAGAGCTAGCTAGATGGCAGATTTGTCCAACCTGTCCATATACTGAGAGATACCTATATGGCAGATCAGTCCAAAATATCCATGCACAGAGAGCTACCTACATG
>NW_006408999.1:126970-127528 GCF_000296735.1 Chrysochloris asiatica | reverse complement strand
CTTGTCTATATACAGAGAGCAAGCTACATGGCAGAGTAGTGCAACATTTCCATAGACAGAGTTCTAGCTATATGACAAATGTGCCCACGTGTCCATATACTGAGAGCTAGCTACATGACAGAGTAGTCCAGCAAGTCCATATACAGGGTACAAGCTACATTGCAGAGGAGTCCAATGTGTCCATATACTGAGAGTTAGCTACATGGCAGACAAGTCCAAAATGTCCATATAAAGAGATCTGGCTACATAGCAGGGTAGTGCAACATTTCCATATACAGAGATCTAGCTACAAGGGACATGAGTCCAAATTATCTACATACAGAGAGCTAGCTACATGACAGAGTAGTGCAACATTTCCATATACAGAGTTCTAGCTACATGGCAAATTTATCCAACGTGTCCAGATACTGAGAGCTGGCTACACGGCAGTGTAGTCCAACATGTCCATATACAGGATATTAGCTACATGGCAGATGAGTCCAACGTGCCCATATACTGAGAGCTAGCTACATGTCAGACAAGTCCAATATGTTCATATACAGAGAGCTACCTACTTGG
>NW_006408999.1:116738-124910 GCF_000296735.1 Chrysochloris asiatica | reverse complement strand
GAATCGGGCTGTGAACCTTAAGGTCAGCAGTTCGAAACTACCAGCCGCTCCGCAGGAGAAAGATGAGGCTTTCTACTCCTGTAAAGATTTACACCCTCAGAAACCCTGTTACAGGGTCGCTATGGGTCGGACCTGACTCGATGGCACTTAACAACAACAACAACAACAATGCAGATCAGTCCAAAATATCCATGCACAGAGAGCTAGCTACATGTCAGACAAGTCCAAAATGTTCATATACAAAGAGGTAGCTACATGGCAGAATAGTGCATCATTTCCATATAGACTTCTAGCTACATGGCAGATGAATCCAAAGTGTTCATATACTGAGAGCTCGATACATGGCAAAGTAGTCCAAAATGTCCATATAAAGCATACTAGCTACATGGCAGATGTGTACAACTTGTCCATATATTGAAAGCCAGCTACATGGCAGGGTAGTGCAACATGTCCACATACAGGGTACTAGCTACAAGTTAGATGAATCCAACTTGTCTTTATACAGAGAGCTAGCTATACGGTAGAGAAATGCAACATGTCCATATACAGGGTACTAGCTATCTGGCTGATGATTCCAACATGTCTATATACTTCGAGCTAGCTACATGACACACAAGTCCAATATGTTCATATAAAGAGAGCTACCTACTTGGCAGATCAGTCCAACATGTCCATACACAGAGAGATAGCTACATGGAAGGGTAGTGCAACATTTACATATACAGTGTTGTAGATAGAAGGCAGATGGGACCAACTGTCTACATACAGAGAGCTAGCTAAATGGCAGAGTATTGCAATATTTCCATATACAGTTATTTAGCTACATGGCAGATGTGTCCAACATGTCCTTATACTGAGATCTAGCTACATGGCAGAGAAGTCCAACATGTCCATATTCAGGGTACTAGCTACATTGCAGATGAGTCCAACATGTCCGTATACTGAGAGCTAGCTACAAGGCAGACAATTCCAATATGTTCATATACAGAGAGCTACCCACTGGGCAAATCAGTTCAACATAGCCATGTACAGAGAGCTAGCTACATAGCAGACAAGTCCAAAATGTCCATATACAGAGAGCTACCTACATGGCATTTAAGTGCAACATTTCCATGTGCCGAGTTCTAGCTACATGGCAGATGTGTCCAACATATCCATATACTGAGATCTACCTACATGGCAGATCAGTCCAAAATATCCATGCACAGAGCTAGCTACATGTCAGACTAGTCTAAAGTGTCCATATACAAAGAGGTACCTACATGGTAGAGTAGTGCATCATTTCCATAAACAGAGTTCAAGCTACATGGTAGATGAGTCCAAAGTGTTCATATACTGAGAACTAGCTACATGGCAGACTAGTCCAATATGTTCATATAAAGGGTACTAGCTACAAGACAGGTGAGTCCAACTTGTCTATATACTGAGAGCTAGATACATGGCAGGGTAGTGCAACATGTCCATATACAGGGTACTAGGTACAAAGTAGATGATTCCAATTTGTCTTTATACAGAGAGCTAGCTATATGGCAGAGCAATAAAACATGTCCATATACAGGGTAATGGCTATCTGGTTGATGAGTCCAACATGTCCATATACTGCGAGCTAACTAGATGGCAGACAAGTCCAATATGTTCATATATAGAGAGCTACTTTCTGGCAGATCAGTCTATCATATCCATGTACAGAGAGCTAGCTACATGGCAGACTAGTCCAAAATGTCCATATACAGAGAGCTAGCTACATGGCAGGGACGTGCAATATTTTCATATACAGAGTTCTAGCTAAATGGCAGATCTGTCCAACGTGTCCATATGCTGAGAGCTACCTACATGGCAGAGTAGTCCAACAAGTTCATATAAAGAGTACTAACTACCGGGATGATGAGTCCAACATTTCCATATATTGAGAGCTAGCTACATGGCAGACAAGTCCAATATGTTTATATACAGAGAGCTAGCTACATGACATGGTAGTGTAACATTTCCATTTACAGAGATCTCACTACAAGGCAGATGAGTCCAACTTGTCTATTTACAGAGAGCTAGCTACATGGCAGGGTAGTGTAACATGTCCATATACAGGGTACTAGCTACAAGGTAGATGAGTCCATCTTGTCTATATACAGAGAGCTAGCTTTTTGGCAGAGTAGTGCAACATGTCCATATACAGGGTACTAGATACATGGCAGATGTGTCCAACATGTGCATATACTGAGAGCTAGCTACATGACAGAGTAGTCCAACATGTCCATATACAGGGTTTTATCTACATGGCAGGGTAATGCAGGATATCCAGATACAGAATTCTAGCTACATGGCAGAGGTGTCCAACATGTCCATATACTGAGAGCTAGCTACATGGCAGAGTAGTGCAACATGTCCATATAAAGGGTACTAGCTACATAGCAGATGAGTCCAACATGTCCATACACTGAGAGCTACCTACATGTCAGACAAGTCCAAAATGTTCATATACAGAGAGCTAGCTACATGGCAGGGTAGTGTGGGATATCCATATACAGTGTTCTAGCTACATGGTAGATATGTGAAATGTGTCCATATACTGAGAGCTAGCTACATGCCAGAGTAGTCCCACATGTGCATATACAGGGTACTAGCTACATGGCAGATGAGTCCAACATGTCCATATGCTGTGAGCTTGCTACATGGCAGACAAGTCCAATATATTCATATACAGAGAGCTCCCTACTTGGCAGATCAGTCCAACATATCCATGTACAGAGTTCTAGCTACATGTCAGAAAAGTCCAATATGTTCATATACAGAGAGCTACCTACTGTGCAGATTTTTCAATATATCCATGTACAGAGATCTAGCTACATGGCAGACAAATTCAAAATGTCCATTTACAGAGAGCTAGTTACCTAGCAGATGAATCCAAAATGTCCATATACAGAAAGCTAGCTACATTAAGTAGTTCTGGCAGTGTAGTGGTTACTAATCGGGCTGCAAGCCACATGGTCAGCAGTTTGAAACTACCAGCTGTTCCGCGGGAGAAAGATGAGGCGTTCTGCTCCCGTAAAGATTTCCAGCATTGGAAACCCTGTACAGGCTCGCTATGAGTCAGAACCGACTCCATGGCACATAACAACAACAATAAGCTATATGGTAGAGTAGTCCAACATGTCCATATTCAAGGTACTACCTACATGGCAGATGAGTCCAACATGTCCATTTACTGAGAGCTAGCTACATGGCATAAACTCCAACATGTTCATATACAGAGAGCTACCTACTTGGCAGATCAGTCCAACATATCCATGTACAGAGTTCTAGCTACATGGCAGATGTGTCCAACGTGTTCATATTCTGAGAGCTACCTACATAGCAGATGAGTCCAAAATATCCATGCACATGGAGCTAGCTACATGTCAAACTAGTCCAAAATGCCTATATACAGAAAGCTAGCTATATGTCAGAATAGTGCATCATTTCCATATAGAGTGTTCTAGCTACATGGCAGATGAGTCTAACATGTCCTTATACTGACAGCAACATGGAAAATGAGTCCAACATGTGTATATTTAGAGGGCTAGCTACACTGTAGATGAGTCCAACATATTCATACACAGAGATCTAGCTACATGGCTGATGAGTCCAACATGTTGATATACTGAGGACTAGCTATATGGCAAAGAAGCCCGATATGTTCATATACAGAGCGCTACCTACATGGCAGAACAGTCCAACATATCTATGCACACAGAGCTAGCTAGGCAGAAGAGTCCAAAATGTTCATATACAGAGAGCTAGCTTCATGGCAGAGTAGTGCAACATTTCCATATACAGAGCTCTAGCTACAAGGCAGATGAGTCCAACGTGTCCATATACTGAGATCAAGCTTTATAGCAGAATAGACCCACATGTCCACATACAGAGTACTAGCTACATGGCAGATGAATCCAACATGTCTATATACTGAGAGTTAGTCACATGGCAGAAGAGTCCAATAAGTGTATATATAGAGGAGTAGCTACAAGGCAGATGAGTCTAACATGTTCATACAAAGATATCTGGCTACAGGCTGATGAGTCCAATATGTCCATATACAGAGAGATAGGTACATGTCAGACAAGTCCAATAAGTTCATATACAGAGAGCTGCCTACATGGCAGATTAGTCCAACATATCCATGGACAAAGATATAGCTACATTTTAGATGAGTCAAAAATGTACATGTACAGAGAGCTAGCTACATGGCAGTGTAGTGCAACTTTTCTATATATAGAGTTCTAGCTACATGGCAGATGAGTCCAACTTGACCATATACTGAATGTTAGCTACATGGCAGTGTAGTCCAACATGTACATATGCAGAATACTAGCTACAATCAGATGAGTCCAACAAGTACTTATACTGAAAGTTAGCTACATGGCAGATGAGTCCAACTTGTGTATATATGGATTACTACCTACAAGGCAGATGAGTCCAACATGTCCATACAGAGAGAGATGTCTACATGGATAATGGGTCCAACATGTCCATATACAGAGAGTTAGCTACATGGCAGGGTAGTGTAACATTTCCATATACAGAGCTCTAGCTACATGGCAAATGAGTCCCACATGTCCATATACTGAGAGCTAGCTACATGGCAGAGTAGTCCAACATGTCCATATACAGAGTAATAACTACATGGCAGATGAATCCAACATGTCCATATACTGAGAGTTAGATACATGGTAGATGAGTTGAACATGCATATATATATATCAAGGACTAGCTACATGGCAGATGAGTCCAACATGTTCATACCGAGAGAGCTGGCTGGCTACATGACTGATGAGTCCAACATATCCATATACAGAGAGCTATCTACATGGCAGAGATGTCTAATATGTTCATATACAGAGACCTACCTACATGGCAGATCAGTCCAACTATCCATGCACAGAGAGCTTGCTACACGGAAGACGAGTCCAAAATGTCCATATAAACTGAGCTATCTACATGACAGAGTACTGCAACATTTCCATATACAGAGCTCTAGTTACATGGTAGATGAGTTCCACATGTCCATATACTGAGAGCTACATGGAATATCAGTCCAATATGTGTATATTTATTGGGTTAGCTACACGGTAGATGAGTCCAACATATTCATACACAGAGATCTAGCTACATGGCTGATGAGTCCAACATGTCCATATACAGAGAGCTAGCTAAATAGCAGACAAGTCCAATATATTCATACACAGAGAGCTACCTACTTGCAGATTAGTCTGACATATCCATGCACAGAGAGCTAGCTACATGGCAGATGAGTCCAAAATGTCCATATAGAGAGCTAGCTTCATGGCAGAGTAGAGCAACATTTCCATATACAGAGATCTAGCTACACGGCAGATGAGTCCAACGTGTCCCGATACTGAGATCAAGTTTTATGGCAGAATAGTCCCACATGTTCATATACAAAGTACTAGCTACATGGCAGATGAGTCCAACATGTCTATATACTGAGAGTTAGCTACATGGCAGAAGAGTCCAATAAGTGTATATATACAGGAGTAGCTACAAGGCAGATGAGTCCAACATGTTCAAACAGAGATATCTGGCTACAGATTGATGAGTCCAACATGTCCATATACAGATAGCTAGCTACATGGAAGACAAGTCCAATATGTTCATATAAACAGAGCTACCTACATGGCAGATCTGCCCATCATATCCATGCACAGAGAGTTAGCTACATGGCAGATGAGTCCAAAATGTCCATATAGAGAGAGCTAGCTACATGGCAGAGTAGTGAAACATTTCCATATACAGAGTTCTAGCTACATATCAGAGGTGTCCAACATGTCCAAATAATGAGAGTTAGCTACATGGCAGAGTAGTCCAACATGTCCATAGAGAGAACACTAGCTACATGGCAGATAAGTCCTACATGTCCATATACTGAGAGTTAACTACATGGCAGGTGAATCGAACATGAATATATAGAGAGGAGTAGCTACAAGGTAGATGAGTCCAACATGGTCATATAGTGAGAGCTGGCTACATGGCTGATGAGTCCAACATGTCCATATACAGAGAGATAGGTACATGTCAGACAAGTCAAATAAGTTCATTACAGAGAGCTGCCTACATGGAACGTCAGTCCAACATATCCACGAACAGAGATATAGCTACATTGTAGATGAGTCCAAAATGTGCATATATAGAGATGTAGCTCCATGGCAGTGTAGTCCAACACATCCATATACAGAGAACTAACTACATGGCAGATGAGTCCAACATGTCAATATACTGAGAGTTAACCACATGGCAGATGAGTTGAACATGCATATATAAAAAGAATTAGCTACATGGCAGATGAGTCCAACATGTTCATATCGAGAGAGCTGGCTGGCTACATGATTGATGAGTCCAGCATGTCCATATACAGAGAGATATCTACATGGCAGAGAAGTCCAATATGTTCATATACAGAGACATACCTACATGGAAGATCAGTCCAACTATCCATTGAAAGACAGCTTGGTACAAGGTAGACGAGTCCAAAATGTCCATATAAAGTGAGCTACCTACATGACAGAGTAGTGCAACATTTCCATATACAGAGCTCTAGCTACATGGTAGATGAGTCCAACATGTCCATACACCAAGAGTTAGCTACATGGCAGATGAATCCAACGTGTGTATATTTACAGGATAAGCTACTAGCAGATGAGTTCAGCATGTTCTTACAGAGAGACATAGCTACAATGCAGGGTATTGAGACATTTCCATATACAGAGTTCTAGCTACAAGGTAGAAGAGTCCAAATTGTCTATATACAGAAACTAGCCACATGGCTGAGTAGTGCAACATTTCCATATATAGAGTTCTAGGTACATTGCAGATGTGTCCAACGTGTCCATATACTGAGAGTTAACTACATGGCAGAGTAGTCTAACATGTCCAGATACAGGGTACTAGCTACATGGCAGATGAGTCCAACATGTCCATATACTGATAGCTAGCTACATAGCAGACATATCCAAAATGTTCATATACAAAGAGCTACCTACTTGGCAGATCAGTCCAACATATCCATGTACAAGTAGATAGCTACATGGCATACAAGTCCAAAATGTCCATATTCAGAGAGCTAGCTAGATGGCAGGGTAGTGCAACATTTCCAGATACAGAGTTCTAGCAACAAGGAAGATGAGTCCAACTTGTCTATATACAGAGACCTAGCTACATGGCAGAGCAGTGCAACATTTCCATGTACAGAGTTCTAGGTACATGGTAGATATGTCCAATGTGTCCATATACTGAGAGCTAGCTAATAGGCAGAGTAGTCCATCATGTCCATATACAGAGTACTAGCTACATGGCAGATTAGTACAAAATGTCCAAATACTGAGAGCAAGCTACATGGCATACAAGTCCAATAAGTTCATACACAGAGACTACCAACTTGGCAGATCAGTACAACATATCTATGTACAGACAGCTAGCTATATGGCAGACGAGTCCAAAGCTACATGGCAGATTAGGACATCATTTCCATATACAGAGTTCAAGCTACATGGCAGATGAGTACAAAATGTATGTATACTGACAACTACATACATGGCACAATCCAATATGTTAATATACAGAGAGGTATCTACGTGGCAAATCAGTCCAGCATATCCATTTACAGAGAGCTAGCTACATGGCAGACGAGTCCAAAATGTACATATACAGAGAACTATCTAAATGGCAGTGTAGTGCTACATTTCCATATATAGAGATCAAGCAACAAGGCAGATGAGTCCAACTTGTCAATACATAGAGAACTAGGTACATGGCAGAGTAGTGCAACATTTGCATATACAGAGTTCTATCTACATGGCATAATTGTCCAATGTGTCCATATACTGAGAGGTCGCTACATGGCAGAGTAGTACAACATGTCCATATACAATGTCCTGGCTAGATGGCAGATGTGTCCAACATGTCTATATACTGAGAGCTAGCTACATGGCAGATGAGTCCAAAATGTCCATATATAGAGAGCTAGCTACATGATAGAGTAGTGCATCATTACCATATACAGACTTCTAGCTACAAGGCAGATGAGTCCAACTTTTCTATATACAGAGAGTTAGCTACATGGCAGAGTAGTGCAACATTTCCATATACAGAGTTCTAGCTACATGGTAGATGTGTCCAACA
>NW_006408999.1:115187-116638 GCF_000296735.1 Chrysochloris asiatica | reverse complement strand
GATTCCAACTTTTCTATATACAGAGAGTTAGCTACATGGCAGAGTAGTGCAACATTTCCATATACAGAGTTCTAGCTACATGGTAGATGTGTCCAACATGTCCATATACTGAGAGCTAGCTACATGGCAGAGTAGTCCAACATGTTCATATTCAGGGTACTAGCTACATGGCAGTTGGGTCCAACGTGTCCATATACTGAGAGCCTCCTACATGGTGGGCAAGTCCAATATGTTCATATACAGAGGGCTAACTACTTGGCAGATTAATCCTACATATCCATGAACTGAGAGCTAGCTACATGACAGAGGAGGCCAAAATGTCCATATACAGAGAGCTAGCTACCTGGCGTGGTATGCAACATTTCCATATACAGAATTTTAGCTTCAAGGCAGATGACTGAAAATTGTATATATACAGAGAACTGACTACATGCCAGGGTAGTACAAGATTTACATATACAGAGTTCTAGGTACATGGCAGATGTGTCCAACGTGTCCATAAACTGAGAGCTAGCTACTTGGCAGATCAGTCCAACATAGCCATGGACAGAGAGCTAGCTACATGGAAGAAGAGACCAAAATATCAATATACTGAGAACGAGCTACATGGCAGGCTAGTGCAACATTTCCATATACAGAGGACTAGCGACGTGGCCAATGTGTCCAAATTGTCTCTATATTGAGTGCTACCTACATGGCAGACAAGTCCAATATGTTCATACACAGAGAGCTACCAACTTGGCAGATAACTCCAACATAACTATGGACAGAGAGCTAGCTACATGGAAGATGAGTCCAATATGTCCATATACATACAGCTAGCTACATGGTAGTGTAGTACAGCATTTCCTCCTACAGAGTTCTAGCTACAAGACAGATGAATACAACTTGTCTATATACACAGATCTAGCTTCATGGCAGAGTAGTGCAATATTTCCATATACAGAGTTTTAGGTACATGGCAGATGTGTCCAATGTGTCTATACCCTGAGAGATAGCTACATAGCAGAGCAGTCCAAAATGTCCATATATAGTGTACTAACTACATGGCAGATGAGTCCAACATGTCCATATACTGAGAGTAGTCTACATGGCAGACAAGTCCAATATGTTCATATACAGAGAGCTACTTAAATGGCAGATCAGTTTAACGTATCCATGTACAGAGAGCTAGCTACATGTCAGATGAGTCCAAAATGTCCACATATAGACAGCTAGCTACATGGCAGTGTACTGCAACATTTCCATATACAGAGTTCTTGCTAAGAGACAGATGAGTCCAACTTGTCGATATACAGACAGCTAAGGAGCTCTGGTAATGTAGTGGTAACGAATCAGGCTGCGAACCTTAAGGTCAGCGGTTCGATACTACCAGCTGCTCCACGGGAGAAAGATGAGGCTTTCTACTCCAGTAAAGATTTACACCCTTGGAAACCCTGTACAGGGTCGCT
>NW_006408999.1:114384-114966 GCF_000296735.1 Chrysochloris asiatica | reverse complement strand
TATAGGGCAGACAAGTCCAATATGTTCATATACAGAGGGCTACCTACTTGGCACATCAGTCCAACATATCCATGTACAGAGAGCTAGCTACATGTCAAATGAGTCCAAATTGTATGGTACTGCAACATTTCCATATACAGAGTTCTAGCTCCAAAGCAGATGAATCCAACTTGTCTATATACAGAGACCAAGCTACATGGCAGAGTAGTGCAACACTTCAATATACAGAGTTCTATGTGTATAACAGATGTGTCCAACATGTCCATATACTAAGAGCTAGCTATATGGCAGACAAGTCCAATATGTTCATATACATAGACCTACCAACTTGGCAGACCAGTCCATCATATCCATGCACAGAGAGCTAGCTACATGGCACACGACTCCAAATTGTCCATATACAGAGAGCTAGTTACATCACAGTGCAGTGCAACATTTTTATATGCAGATTTCTAGCTACAAGGCAGATGAGTCCAACTTGTCTATATGTGGAGATCAAACTACATGTAAGGGAAGTGCAACATTTCCATATACAGAGTTTTAGCTACATGGCAGACTTGTCCAAGGTATCCATATACTGAG
>NW_006408999.1:113146-113893 GCF_000296735.1 Chrysochloris asiatica | reverse complement strand
GTGGAACATTTCCATATACAGAGTTCTAGCTACATGGCAGATGTGTCCAAGGTGTCCATATACTGAGAGCTACCTACATGGTAGACAAGTCCAATATGTTCATATACATAGACCTACCAACTTGACAGAAGAATCCATTATATCCATGTACAAAGAGCTAGCTACATGGCAGACGACTCCAAATTGTCCATATACAGAGAACTAGTTACATCACAGTGCAGTGCAACATTTTTATATGCAGATTTCTAGCTACAAGGCAGATGAGTCCAACTTGTCCATATGTGGAGATCAAACTATATGTAAGGGTAGTGCAACATTTCCATGTACAGAGTACTAGCTCCATGGCAGATGTGTCCAACGTGTCCATATACTGAGAGCATCCTACATGGCAGACAAGTCCAATATGTTCATATACAGAGGGCTACATACTTGGAAAATCAATCCAACATATGCATGTACAGAGAGCTAGCTACATGTCAGAAATGTCCAAAATGTCCCTATACAAATAGTTAGCTACATGGCAAGGTACTGCAACATTAAACTACACAGAGTTCTACCTACAAGGCAGATGAATCCAACTTGCCTAAATAAAGTGAGCTAGCTACATGGCAGAGTAGAGCAACACTTCAATATACAGAGTTCTATGTACATGGCAGATGTGTCCAACGTGTCCATATACTGAGAGCTAGAAACATGGCTGAGGAGTCCAACTTGTTCATTTTCAGGGTACTAGCTACATGGAAGATG
>NW_006408999.1:101637-102171 GCF_000296735.1 Chrysochloris asiatica | reverse complement strand
CATACGCAGAGAGCTAGCTACATGGCAGGGTAGTGCATCATTTCCATGTACAGAGTTCTAGCTAAATGGAAGATGTGTACAAGCTGTCTTTATACTGAGAGCTACCTACATGGCAGACAACTCCAATATGTTCATATACAGAGAGCTTCCTAACATGGAAGATCAGTCCAACATACCCATGTACAGGGAGCAAGCTGCATGTCAGACGAGTCCAAAATAACCATACGCAGAGAGCTAGCTACATGGCAGGTTAGTGCAACATTTCCATATACAGAGTTCTAGCTACAAGGTAGATGAGTCCAACATGTCTATGTACAGACAGCTAGCTACATGGCAGAGTAGTGGAACATTTCCATATACAGAGTTCTAGCTACATGGCAGATGTGTCCCAGGTGTCCATATTCTGAGAGCTACCTACATGGAAGACAAGTCCATTATGTTCATATACAGAGAACCACCTGCTTGGCAGATCAGTCCATCATATCCATGTACAGGGAGCTCTCTACATGGCAGACGAGTCCAAAATGTCCATAT
>NW_006408999.1:98545-100262 GCF_000296735.1 Chrysochloris asiatica | reverse complement strand
GTCCAACGTGTCCATATACTGAGAGCTAGCTACATGGCAGAGCAGTCCGAAATGTCCATATACAGTGTAGTAACTACATGGCAGATGAGACGAACATTCCATATACTGAAAGTTGTCTACATGGCAGACAAGTCCAAGATGTTCATATACAGAGAGCTACTTACTTGGCAGATCAGTGTAACATATCCATGTAGAGAGAACTAGCTATATGGCAGAGAAGTACAACATTTCCATATACAGAGTTCTAGCTACATGGTAGATGTGTCCAAGGTTTCCATATATTAAGAGCTACCTACATGGAAGACAAGTCCAATATGTTCATATACAGACAGCTACCTGCTTTGTAGATCAGTCCAACAAATCCATGTACAGAGAGCTAGCTACATGGCAAACAACTCCAAAGTGTACATATACAGAGAGCGAGCTACATGGCAGGGTAGGGCAACATTTCCATATACAGATTTCTAGGTATATGGCAAATGTGTCCAACGTGTGCATACACTGAGAGCTAGCTACATGGCAGAGCAGTCCAATATGTCCATATACAGGTTACTAGCTACATGTCAGATGAATCCAACATGTCCAAGTACTAAGAGCTACATACATGGCAGGCAAGTCCAATATGTTCATATACAGAGTGCTACCTACTTGGCAGATCAGTCCAACATACCCATGTACAGAGCGCTAGCTACATGGCAGACGAGTCCAAAATGTCCATATACAGAGAGCTAGATTCTTGGTAGGGTAGTGCAACATTTCCATATACAGAGTTCTAGGTACAAGGCAGATGAGTCCATCTTATCTATATACAGTATATGGACATGTTGGACACATCTGCCATGTAGCTAGAACTCTTGATATGGAAATATTGCATTGCTCTGCCATGTAGCTAACTCTGTATATAGAGAAGTTGGACTCATCTGCATTCTAGCTAGAACATGGCATGGTAGGGCAACATTTCCATATACAGAGTTCTAAGTACAGGCAGATGTGTCCAACGTGTCCATACCCTGAGAACTAGCTACATGGCAGAGAAGTCCAATATGTCAATATACACGTTGCTTGCTACATGTCAGATGAGTCCAACATGTACATGTCCATGTACTGAGAGCTAACTATATGGCAGTCAAGTCCAATATGTTCATATACAGAGAGCTAGCTAGTTGGCAGATCAGTACAACATATCCATGTACAAGAGAGCTACCTACATGGCAGACGAGTCCAAAATGTCCATATACAGAGAGCTACCTAGATGGCAGGGTAGTGCAACATTCCCATATACAGAATTCTAGCTAGAAGGCAGATGAGTGAAATTTGTCTATATACAGAGAGTTAGCTACATGGAAGATTAGTGCAATATTTCCATATACAGAGTTCTAGCTACATGACAGATGTGTCCAACATATCCATATACTGAGAGCTAGCTACATGGCCAAGTAGTCCAAAATGTCCATATTCAGGGTACTAGCTACATGGCAAATGTGTCCAACGTGTCCAAATAATGACAGCCACCTACACGGCAGATAAGTCCAATATGTTTATATAAAGCGAGCTACATACTTCGAAGATCAGTCCCACATAGCCACCTTTAGAGAGCTAGCTACATGCCAGGGTAGTGAGACATTTCCATATACAGAGTTCTAGCTACATGTCAGATGAGTCCAACATATTCATATACTGAAAGCTAGCTACATGGAAGACGAGTCCAAAATGTCCA
>NW_006408999.1:95828-97449 GCF_000296735.1 Chrysochloris asiatica | reverse complement strand
CCATATACAGAGAGCTAGCTACATGGCAGACAATTCCAATATGTTCATATACAGAGAGCTACCTACTTGGCAGACCAGTACAACATTTCCAATTACAGAGAGCTAGCTACATGGCAGACGATTACAAAATGTCCATATACAGAGAGCTAGCTACATGGCAGGGTAGGGCAACATTTCCATATACAGAGTTCTAGGTACATCGCAGATGTGTCCAATATGTCCATACACTGAGAGCTAGCTACATGGCAGAGCAGTCCAATATGTCCATATTCAGGTTACTTGCTACATTTCAGATGAGTCCAACATGTCTAAGTACTGAGAGCTACCTATATGGCAGGCAAGTCCAATACGTTCATATACAGATAGCTACCTACTTGGCATATCAGTTCAACATATTCATGTACACAGAGCTAGCTACATGGCAGAAGAGTCCAAAATGTCCATATTCAGAGAGCTAGCTACATGGTAGGGTAGTAAAACATTCCCATATACAGAGATCTAGCTACAATGCAGATGAGTCCAACTTGTCTGTATACAGAAAGCTAGCTACATGGAAGAGCAGAGCAACATTTCCATGTACAGATTTCTAGGTACATGACTGATATGTTCAACGTGTCCATACACTGAGAACTATCTACATGGCAGAGTGTGCAACATAACCATATACAGTGTACTAGCTACATGGCAGATGATTCCAACATGTCCATATACTGAGAGCTAGCTACATGGCAGCCAAGTCCAATATGTTCATATACAGAGAGTTACCTACTTGGCAGATCAGTACAACATATCCATGTACAGAGAGCTAGCTACATAGCAGACGAGTCCAAAATATCCATATACAGAAAGCTAGCTAGACGGAAGGGTAGTGCAATATTTCCATATACAGAGTTCTAGCTAGAATGCAGATGAGTCCAACTTCTCTATATACAGAGTTAGCTACATGGCAGAGCAGTGCAATATTTCCATATCAAGAGTTCTAGCTACATGGCAGATGTGTCCAACATGTCCATATACTGAGAGCTAGCTTCATGGCCGAGTAGTCCAACATGTCCATATTCAGGGTACTAGCTACATGGTATATGTGTCCAACTTGCCCATATAATGACAGTCACCTACATGGCAGATAAGTTCAATATGTTTATATACAGAGATGTACATACTTCGCTGATCAGTCCAACATATCCATGTACAGAGAGCTATCTACATGGCAGGGTAGTGCAACATTTCCATGTACAGAGTTATAGCTTCCAGGCAGAGGAGTCCAACTTGTCTATGTACGAGAGCTAGCTACATGTCAGAATAGTGCAACATTCCCATATACAGAGTTCTAGGTACATGGCAGATGAGTCCAACATGTTCATAATGTGAGAGCTAGCTACATGGTAGACAAGTCCAATATGTTCATATACAGAGAGCTCCCTACTTGGCAGATAAGTTCAACATATCCATGTATAGAGAGGTAGGTACATGGCAGACGAGTGCAAAATGTCCAAATACAGAGAGCTAGCTACATGTTAGGGTAGTGCAAAATTTCAATATACAGAGTTCTAGGTACAACACAGATAAATCCATCCGTAGTGGTTACGAATCGGGCTGCGAACCTTAAGGTCAGCGGTTC
>NW_006408999.1:88482-94123 GCF_000296735.1 Chrysochloris asiatica | reverse complement strand
TACATGTCAGACGATTCCAAAATGTCCATATACAGAGAGCTAGCTACATGACAGACTAGTGCATCAATTCGAAATACAGAGTTCTAGCTACATGGCAGATGTGTCCAATGTGTCCATATAATGAGAGCTAGCTACAAGACAGAGTGTAGTCCTACATGTCCATATACAGGGTATTACAAGGCAAATGAGTCCAACTTGTCTAAATACAGAGAGCTAGCTAGAAGGCAGAGTTGTGCAACATTTCCATATACAAAGTTCAAGCTACATGGCAGATGAATCCAAGGTGTTCATATTCTGAGAGCTAACTACATGGCAGAGTAGTGCAATATGTCCATATACAGGGTAGTAGCTACATGGCAGATGAGTCCAACATGTCCATGTACTGAGAGCCACCTACATGGCAGACAAGTCCAATATGTTCATATACA
The DNA here is from genome assembly GCF_000296735.1 of Chrysochloris asiatica. Taxonomy (NCBI): domain Eukaryota; kingdom Metazoa; phylum Chordata; class Mammalia; order Afrosoricida; family Chrysochloridae; genus Chrysochloris; species Chrysochloris asiatica. The sequence goes on along the minus strand of NW_006408999.1, from coordinate 93,695 downwards.
GAGAGCTAACTACTTGGAAGATCAGTCCAACATATCCATGGTCAGAGAGCTAGGTACATGGAAGATGAGTCTAAAATGTCCATATACATATAGGTAGCTGCATGGCAGGGTACTGCAACATTTCCATAGACAGAGTTCTAGCTACTTGGCAGATGAGTCCAACTTGTCTATATACAGATAGCTAGCTACATGGCAAAGTAGTGCAACATTTCCATATACAGAGTTCTAGATACTTGGCAGATGTGTCCAATGTATCCATATATTGAGAGCTAATTTCATGGCAGAGAAATCCAATATGTTAATATACAGAGAGATACCTACTTGGCTGATCATTCCAACATATCCATGTACAGAGATCTAGCTTCATGGCAGACGAGTCCAAAATGTCCATATACATAGAGCTGGCTACATGGCAGGGTAGTGCAACATTTCCATATACCGAGTTCTAGCTACACTGCAGGTGAGTCCAACTTGTCTATATACAGAGAGCTAGCTACATGGCAGGATAGTTCAACATTTCCATATACAGAGTTGTAGCTACATGGCAGATGAGTCCATCGTGTCTATATACTGAGAGCCAGCCACATGGCATACAAGTCCAATATGTTAATATACAGAGAGCTACCTACTTGGCATATCAGTCCAACATATCCATGTACAGAGAGCTAGCTATATGGCAAATGAGTCCAAAATGTCCATATACAGGGAGCTAGCTACATAGGAGTGTAGTGAAACATTTCCATATACAGAGTTCTAGGTACAAGGAAGATTAGTACAACTTGTCTATATACAGAGAGCTAGCTAAAAGGCAGAGTAGTGCAACATTTCCCATATATAGAGTTCTAGATACATTGCAGATGTGTCCAACATGTCCATTCACTGAGAGGTAGCTACATGGCAGAGCAGTCCAACATGTCCATATACAGGGTACTATGTTCATGGCAGATGAGTTCAAAATGTCTATATACTGAGAGCTAACTACATGGTACACAAGTCTAATATGTTCATATACAGAGAACTACCTACTTCGCAGATCAGTGTAACATATCCAGGTACAGAGAACTAGCTACATGGCAGACGAGGCCAAAATGTTCATACAAAGAGCTAGCTACATGGCAGGGTAGTGCAACATTTCCATATACAGAGCTCTAGCTACAAGGCAGATGTGTCCAACTTCTCTATATACAGAGAGCTAGCTTCATGGCAGAGTACTGCAACATTTCCATATGCAGAGTTCTAGCTACATGGCAGATGTGTGTATGAAGATATTGGCCTTGTCTGGCATGTAGCTAGCTATCTATATTGTACATGTTGGACTCTTCAGCAATGTATCCAGCTCTCTGTGTATGAACATGTTGGACTCATCTACCTTATAACGAGCCCCCTAAATATACACATGTTGGACTCATCTGCCATATAGCTAACTCTCAATATATGGACATGTTGTACTCATCTGCCATGTAGCTAGTACTCTGAACATGGACATGTTGGACTACTCTGCCATGTAGATAGCTCTCAGTACATGGACACGTTGGACTCATCTGCCATGTAGCTACCTCTCAGTGAATGGGCATGTTGGACACATCTGCAATGTATCTAGAACTCTATATATGGAAACTCTGTATGTGGAAATGTTGCACTACTCTGCCATGTAGTTAGCTCTCTGTATATGGACACGTTGGACTCATCTGCTATGTAGCTAGAACTCTGTATATGGACATGTTGGACTACTCTGCCATGTAGTTAGCTCTCCATTTATGGACACGTATGACTCATCTGAAACGTAGATAGAACCCTGTATTTGGAAATACTACTGCCATGTAGTACTATGTACATGGAAATGTTGCACTGCTCTGCCATGTAGCTAGGTCTAAATATATGGACACGTTGGACTCATCTGCCATGTAGCTAATACTCTGTATAAGGACATGTTGGACTACTCTGCCATGGTGTTGCCTCTCAGTATACGAACACGTTGGACTGATCGGCCATATAGCTAGAACCCTGTATATGGAAATGTTGCACTTCTCTGCAATGTAGCTAGCTCTCTATATATGGGCAATTTGGACTCGTCTGCCATGTAGCTATCTCTCGGTACATGAATATGTTCTCTGTATATGAACATATTGGACTTGTCTGCCATGTACCTAGCTAACTCTCAGTATATGGACATGTTGGACTCATTAGACATGTAGCCACCTCTCTGTGTATGAACATGTAGGATTCATCTGTCTTGTGTCAAGCCCTCTTAATATACATATGTTGGACTCATCTGCCATGTAGCTAGCTCTCAGTAAATGGATACATTGGACTCATCTGCCATATAGCTAGAACTTTGTATATGGAAATGTTGCACTACTCGGCCATGTAGCTAGCGCTCGGTATATGGATACGTTGGACTAATGTGCCATGTGGCTAGAAATCTTATTATAGACATGTTGGACTACTCTGCCCTGTAGCTAGCTCTCAGTGTATGGACACGTTGGACTCATCTGCAATGAAGCTCGAACTCTGTATACAGAAATGTTGCACTACTCTGCCATGAAGCTAGCTCTCTGTATATGGACATGTTGGACTCATCAGCCATGTAGCCAGCTCTCTCTATATGAACATGTTGGACTCATCTGCCTTGTAGCGAGCCCTTTAAATATATATATATGTTGGACTCATCTGCCATGTAGCTAATTCTCAGTATATGGACATGTAGGACTCATCTGTCATGTAACTAGTTCCCTGTATATGGAAATGTTGCACTATTCTGCCATGTAGCTAGCTCTCAATGTATGGACACTTTGGACTCATCTGCCATATAGCTAGAACTCTGTATATGGACATGTTGGACTACTCTGACATGTAGTTGGCTCTCAGTATATGGACACGTTGGACTGATCAGCCATATAGCTAGAACCCTGTATATGGAAATGTTGCACTACTCTGCCATGTAGCTAGCTCTATGTACATGAATATGTTGGACTGATCTGCCATGTAGGTTGCTTTCTATATATGAACATGTTGGACTTGTCTGCCATGTAGGTAGCTAGTTCTCAGTATGTAGACATGTTGGACTCATCAATCATGTAGCCATCTTTCTCTGTATGAACATGTTGGACTCATCTGCCATCTAGCTAGTACTCTGTATATGGACATGTTGAACTACTCTGCCATATAGCTAGCTCTCACTCTATGGACACGTTGGACTCATCTACAATGTAGCTAGTAATCTGGATATGGACATGGAGGACTACTCGCCCATGTACCTAGCTCTCAGATTATGGACACGTTGTACTCATCTGCCATGTAGCTAGACATCTTTACATGGAAATCTTGCACTACTCTGCCATGTAGCTAGCGCTCCGTATATGGACATTTTGGACTCGTCTGCCATGTAGCTACTGAACTGCCATGTAGGTAGCTCTCGGTTTATAAAGATATTGGAATTGTCTGCCATGTAGCAGCTTTCTGTATATGGACGTGTTGGACTCATCGGCCATGTAGACAGCTCTCTGTGTAAGAACATGTTGGACTCATCTGCCTTGTAACTAGTCCTCTATATATACACATGTTGGACTCATCTGCCATGTAGCTAGCTCTCAATATATGGACACGTGGGAGTCATCTGCCATGTGGCTATTACTCTGTATATGGACATCTTGTACTACTCTGCCATGTATCTAGCTCTGAGTATTGGACACGTTGGACTCATCTGCCATATAGCTAGAACTCTGCATACGGACATGTTGCACTACTCTGACATGTAGCTATCCCTGTATATGGACATTTTGGAATCAACTGACATGTACTGAACTACCATGTAAGTAGCTCTCAGTTTATAAAGATATTGTAATTGTCTGCCATGTAGCAGCTTTCTCTATATGGGAATGTTGGAGTCATCAGCCATATAGCCAGCTCTCTGTGTATGAACATGTTGGACTCATCTGCTTTGTAGATAGCTCTCAATCTATGGACATATTGGACTCATATGCCATGTAGCTAGCTCTTAGTATATGGACACATTGGACTCATCTGCAAAGGAGCTAGACCTCTTTATATGGTAATGTTGCACTACTCTGCCATGTAGCTAGCTCTCTGTATAGGGACATGTTGGACTCATCTGCCATGTAGCTAGAACTCTGCATATGGAAATGTTGCACTACTCTACCATGTAGTTAATCACTCTTTATATGGGCATTTTGGACTAGTCTGCCATGTAGCTAGCTCTCTGTATATGGACAAGTGGGACTCATCAGCCATGTATCCAGCTCTCTCTGTATGAACATATTGGACTCATCTGCCTTGTTACTAGTCCTCTATATACACATGTTGGACTCATCTGCCATGCAGCTAGATCTCAGTATATGGACATGTGGGAGTCATCTGCCATGTAGCTATTACTCTGTATATGGACATCTTGGACTACTGTGCCATGTAGCTAGTTTTAAGTATATGGTCACATTGTACTCATCTGCCATGTAGCTAGAACTCTGTATATGGACATGTTGCACTACTCTGCCATGTAGCTATCTCTGTATATGGACATTTTGGATTCATCTGACATGTAGCTAGCTCTCCGTGCATGGATATGTTAGACTGATCTGCCATGCAGATCACTGTTTATAAAAATATTGGAATTGTCTGCCATATAGCAAGCTCTCTGAATATGGATATGTTGGACTCATTAGCCATAACCATCTCTCTGTGTATGAACATGTTGGACTCATCTGTCTTGTAGCTAGCTCTCAGTATATGGACACGTTGGACTCATCTGCCATGTAGCTAGCTCTCAATATATGGACACATTGGACTCATCTGCCATGTAGCTAGAATTCTGTATATGGAAATGTTGCACAACTCTGCCATGTAGCTAGCTATCATTAGATGGACATTTAGGACTTGTCTGCCATGTAGCTATCTCTCTGTACATTGGTATGTTGGACTGATCTGCCATGTAGGGGGTCTCTGTATATGAAGATATTGGACTCATCAGTCATATAGCCAGCTCTCCTTGTATAAACATGTTGGACTCATCTGCCATGTAGCTAGAACTCTGTATATGGACATGTTGGACTACTCTGCCATGTAGCTAGCTATCAGTATATGGACATGTTGGACTCATCTATCATGTAGCTAGAACTCTGTATATGGAAATGTTGCACTACTCTGCCATGTAGCTAGCTATCAGTATATGGACACGTTGGACTCATCTGTCATGTAGC
>NW_006408999.1:82970-87787 GCF_000296735.1 Chrysochloris asiatica | reverse complement strand
GCATGTAGCTAACTCTCAGTATATGGACATGTTGGACTCATCTGCCATGTAGCTAGTACTCTGTATATGGACATGTTGGACTACTCTGCCTTTTAACTAGTTCTCGGTATATGGACACGTTGGACTCATCTGCTATGTAGCTAGAACTTTGTATATGGAAATGTTGCACTATTCTGCCATGTAGACAGCTGTCTGTATATGGACATTTTGGACTCGTCTGCCATGTAACTAGATCTCGGTACATAGATATGTTGGCTTGATCTGCCATGTACTTAGCTCTCTGTATATGAAGATATTGGACTTGTGTGCCATGTAGCTAGCTCTCAGTATATGGACATGTTGGTCTCATGAGCCATGTAGCTACAACTCTGTATATGGAATGTTGCACTACTCTGCCATGTTGCTAGCTCTCACTATATGGACATGTTGGATTCATGTGCTATGCAGCTAGTACCCTGTATTGGGAACTGTTGCACTACTCTGCCATTTATCCAGCTCTCTGTATTTGGACATATTGGCCTATTCTGTCATGTAGCTAGCTCTCAGTACATATATATGTTGGAATGATCTGTCATGTAGGTAACTCTGTATATATGAAAATATTGGACTTGTCTGCCATGTAGCTATCTCTGTATATGAAATATTGGACTCATCAGTCATGTAGACAGCTCTCTCTATATCAACATGTTGGACTCATCTGAGTTGCAGCTAGCCCTCTAAATATACACATGTTGGATTCATCTGTCACGTAGCTAGATTTCAGTATATGGACACATTTGACTCTTCTGACATGTAGCTAGAACTCTGTTTATGACAATGCTGCACTACTCTTCTATGTTGCTAGCGCTCTGTATATGATCATTTTGGTCTCGTCTGTCATGTAGCTATCTCTCTGTACATGGATATGTTAGACTGATCAGTCATGTGGGTAGCTCGGTATATATGAAGATATTGGACTTGTCTGGCATGTAGCTAGCTCTCTGTATATGGACATGTTGGACTCATCAGCCATGTAGCCAGCTCTCTGTGTATGAACATGTTGGACTCATCTGCCTTGTAGCTAACCCTCTAAATATACACATGTTGGACTCATCTGTCATTCAGCTATCTCTCAGTATATGGACATGTTGGAGTCATCTGCCATGTAGATAGAAGTCTGTATATGAAAATGTTGCACTACTCGGCCATGTAGCTAGCACTCTGTATATGGACATTTTGGACTTGTCTACCATGTAGCTAGCTCCCTGTATATGGACATGTTGGACTCATCAGCCATGTAGCCAGTTCTCTCTGTATGAACATGTTGCACTCATCTGCCTTGTTGCTAGTCCTTTATACATACACATGTTGGACTCATCTGCCATGTACCTAACTCTCAGTATATGGACATGTGAGAGTCATCTGTCATGTGGCTACTACTCTGTATATGGACACCTTGGACTACTGTGTCATATAGCTAGCTATAAGTATATAGACACGTTTGACTCATCTCCATGTAGCTAGAACTCTGTATATGGACATGTTGAACTACTCTGCCATTTAGGTATCTCTGTATATGGACATTTTTGCTTCAACAGACATATACCTAGCACTCTGTGCATGGATATTTTGGACTGATCTGCAATATAGGTAGCTCTCTGTTTATAAAGATATTGGAATTGTCTGTCATGTAGCAAGCTCTCTGTTTATGGACATGTTGGACTCTTCAGCCATATATACAGCTTTCTATGAATGAACATGTTGGACTCATCGGTCTTTTAGCTAGCTTGCAATATATGGACATGTTGGACTCATCTGCCATGTAGCTAGCTCTCAGTATATGGACACATTGGACTCATCTGACATGTAGCAATCTCTCTGTGTCGGAACATGTTGGACTCATCTGCCTTGTTGCTAGCCCTCAAAATATACAAATGTTGGACCCATCTGCCACGCAGCTAACTCTCAATATATGCAACTTGTTGGTCTCATCTGCCATGTACCTAGAACTCTGTACATGTAAATGTTGCACAATTCTTCCATATAGCTAGACCTCTGTCTATGGATATTTTTGACTTGTCTGCCATGTAGCTAGCTCTCTCTACATGGATATGTTGGACTGAACTATCATGTATGTAGCTCTCTGTATGTGAACATATTGGACTTTTCTGCCATGTAGCTAGCTCTCAGTATATGGACATGTTGGAGTCATCTGCCATGTAGCCAGCTCTTTGTGTATGAACATGTTGGACTCATCTACCTTGTAGTGAGCCCTCTAAATATACACATGTTGGACTCATCTGCCATGTAGTTTACTCTCAGTATATGGACATGTTGCACTCATCAACCATGTAGCCAAGTCTGTCTGTATGAATATGTTGGACTCATCTGCCTTGTTGCTAGTCCTTTATATACAAACATGTTGGACTCATCTGCCATGTAGCTAGCTCTCAATATATGGACATGTGGGAGTCATCTGTCATGTAGCTATTACTCTTTATATGGACATCTTGGCGTACTCTGCCATGTAGCTAGCTCTAAGTATATGGACATATTGGACTCATCTGCCATGTAGCTAGAACTCTGTATATGGACATGCTGCATTACTCTGCCATGTAGCTATCTCTGTACATGGACATTTTGGCTTCAACTGGCATGTAGCTAGCTATCTGTGCATGGATATGTTGGACTGATCTGCCATGTAGGTAGCACTCTGTTTATAAAGATATTGGAATTGTCTGCCATGTAGCAAGCTCTCTGTTTATGGACATGTTGGACTCTTCAGCCATATAGCCAGCTCTCTATGAATGCATGAATGCACATGTTGGACTCATCTGTCTTTTAGCTAGCTCTCAGTATATGAACATGCTGGACTCATCTGACATGTAGCTAGAACTCTGTATATGGAAATGTTGCACTACTCTGCCATGTAGCTAGCACTCTGTATATGGACATTTTGGACTCGTCTCCCATGTAGTTTGCTCTCTTTACATGGACATGATGGATTGATCTGCCATGTAGGTACTTTTCTGTATATGAACATATTGGACTTGTCTGCCATGTAGCTAGCTCTCAGTATATGGACATGTTGGACTCATCAGTCATGTAGCAATCTCTCTGTGTCAGAACATGTTGGACTCATCTGCCTTGTTGCTAGCCCTCTAAACATACAAATGTTGGACTCATCTGCCACACAGCCAACTCTCAGTATATGCAACATGTTGGACTCATCTGCCATGTAGCTAAAACTCTGTATATGGACGTGTTGGATTACTCTGTCATATAGCTAGCTCTCAGTATATGGACATGTTGGAATCAACAGCCATGTAGCCAGCTTTCTCTGTATGAACATGTTGGACTAATCTGCCTTGTAGGAAGTCTTCTATATATACACATGATGGACTCATATGCCATGTAGGTAGAACTCTGTATATGGACATGTTGAACTACACTGCCATATAGCTAGCTCGCAGTATATGGACACATTGGACTCATCTACAATGTAGCTAGTACTCTGGATATGGAAGTGTTGGACTACTCGCCCATGTACCTAGCTCTCAGTATATGACACGTTGGACTCATCTGCCATGTAGCTAGACATCTGTATATGGAAATTTTGCACTACTCTGCCATGTAGCTATCGAACTATATGTGTACATTTTTGACTTGTCTACCATGTAGTGAGCTCTCTGTACATGGATATTTTGGACTCTTCTGCCATGCTGGTAGCTCTCTGTATATGAACATATTGCACTTGTCTGACATGTAGCTAGCTCTCAGTATATGGACATATTGTACTCATAAGCTGTAGCCAGCTCTCTGTGTATGAACATGATGGACTCATCTGTCCTGTAACGAACCCTCTAAATATACACATGTTGGATTCATCTGCCATGTAGCAAGTAATCTTAATATGAACATGTTGGACTATTCCATGTACCTAGCTCTCAGTATATGGACATGTTGGACTCATCTGCCATTTAGCTAGAACTCTGTATATGGAAATGTTGCACTACTCTGCCATGTAGCTATGTAGCTATATATGTACATTTTGGATTCATTGACCATGTAGCGAGCTCTCTGTACATTGGTATGTTGGACTGATCTGCCTTGTAGGTAGCTCTCTGTATATGAAGATATTGGACTTGTCTGCAATTTAGCTTGCTCTCAGTATATGGACATCTTGGACTCATCTAACATGTAGCTAGTTCTCAGCATATGGACATGTTGGACACATCAGCTGTAGCCAGCTCTCTTTGTATGATCCTGCTGGACTCATCTGTCTTGTAGCAAACCCTCTAAATATACACAGGTTGGAGTCATCTCCCATGTAGCTAATTCTCAGTTTATGGACATGTTGGACGTATCAGCCATGTAGGTAGTATTCTGTACCTGCACATGTTGGACTACTCTGCCATGTACCTAGCTGTCAGTATATGGACACGTTGGACTCATCTGCCATGTAGCTAGAACTCTGTATATGGACGTAGTGGACTATTCTACCATGTAGCTAACTCTAAGTATTTGGACACATTGGACTCATCTGCCATGTAGATAGAACCCTGTATATGGAAATGTTGTACTACTCTGCCATGTAGATAACTATCAGTATATGGACATATTGGACTCATCTGCCATGTAGCTAGAACCCTGTATATGGAAATGTTGCACTATTCTGCCATGCAGCTAGCTGTTTGTATATGGACATTTTGGACTCATCTGCCATGTAACTAGCTCTCTTTACATGGATATGTTGGGCTGATCTGCCATCTAGGAACCTCTCTGTACAAGAATATGTTGGAGTGATCTGCAATGAAGTTGTTGTTGTTGTTGTTGTT
>NW_006408999.1:80621-82825 GCF_000296735.1 Chrysochloris asiatica | reverse complement strand
AACCGCTGACATTAAGGTTCGCAGCCCGATTCGTAACCACTACCCTACCAGAGCTCTCTGTATATAAAGTTATTGGAATTGTCTGCTGTGTAACTAGCTCACTTTATATAGATATGTTGGACTCAACAGCCATGCAGCCAGCTCTCTCTGTGTGAACATGTTGGATTCATGTGACTTGTAACTTGCTCATACCATATGGACACATTGCACTCATCTGCCATGTAGCTAGAACTCTGTATATGGAAATGTTACATGACTCTGCAATGTAGCTAGCTCTCTGTATATAGACACGTTGGACTCATCTGCCATGTAGGTAGAACTCTGCATATGGAAATGTTGCACTACTCTGCCATGTAGCTAACAATCAGCATATGGACTAGTTGGACTCATGTGCCTTGTACCTAGCCCTCTAAATATACACATGTTAGACTCATCTGAAAAGTAGATAACTCTCAGTATATGCACACGATGGACTCATCTACCATATAGCTAGAACTGTGAAAATGGACATGTTGGACTACTCAGCCATGTAGCTAGCTCTCGGTATTTGGACACGTTGGACTCATCTGTCACATAGCTAAAACCCTGTATATGGAAATGATGCACTACGCTGCCATGTAGCTAGCTCTCTGTATATGGACATTTTGGACTCGTCTGCCATGTAGCTAGCTCTCTGTATATGGACATGTTGGACTCATCAGCCATGGAGCCAGCTCTCTCTTTATGAACCTGTGGGACTCATCTGCCTTGTTGCTAGTCCTCTATATATACACATGTTGGACTCATCAGCCATATAGCTAGCTGTCAGTATATGGACATGTGGGAGTCATCTACTATGTAGCTATTATTCTGTATATGGACATCTTGGACTACTCTGCCATGTAGCTTGCTCTGAGCATTTCAACTCGTTGAATTCATCTGCCATATAGCTTGAACTCTGTATATAGACATGTTGCACTACTCTGCCATGTAGCTATCTCTGTATATGGACACTTTGATTCAACTGACATGTAGCTAGCTCTCTGTGTATGGATATGTTGGATTGATCTGTCATGTAGGGAGCTCTCTGTTTATAAAGATATTGTAACTGTCTGCCATGTAGCAAGCTCTCTGTATATGAACATGTTGGTGTCATCAGCCATATAGCTAGCTCTCAGTATATGGAAATGTTGGACTCTTCTGCCATATAGCTACCACTCAGTATATGGACACATTGGACTCATCTGCCATGTAGCTGGAACTCTGTACATGGACATGTTTGACTACTCTCTTTACATGGATACGTTGGATTGAACTGCCATGTAGATAGCATTCTGAATATGAACATATTGGACTTGTCTGCCATGCAGCTAGCTCTCAGTATATGGACATGTTGGACTTCTCAGCCATGTAACCAGCTTTCTGTGTAAGAACATATTGGACTCATCTGACTTGTAGCTTGTTGTTGTTGTTAAGTGCCGTCGAGTCGGTTTCGACCCATAGCGACCCTGTACAGGGTTTCTGAGGGTGTAAATCTTTAGAGTAGAAAGCCTCATCTTTCTCCCGCAGAGCGGCTGGTAGTTTCAAACTGCTGACCTTAAGGTTCGCAGCATGACTCATAACCACTATGCTACCAGAACTCCATTGTAGCCCTCTAAATATACAAATATTGGACTCATCTGCGATGCAGCTAACTTTCAGTATATGAAACTTGTTGGACTCATCTGTCATGTAGCTAGCACTCTGTAGATGGAAATGTTGCAGTACTCTGCCATGTACCTAGCTCTCAGTATATGGACACGCTGGAATCATCTGCCATGTAGCTAGAACTCTGTATATGGAAATGTTGCACTATTCTGCCATGTGTCTGCTTCTCTGTATATGTACATTTGGACTCGTCTGCCATGTACCTAGCTCTCTGTACATGGATATGTTGGACTGATCTGCCATGTATGTCGCTCTCTGTATGTGAACATATTGGACTTGTCTGCCATGTAGCTAGCTCTCAGCATATAAACAAGTTGGACTCATCAGCCATGTAGCCAGATTTCTGTTTATTAACATGTTGGACTCATCTGCCTTGTAGTGAGCCCTCTAAATATATACATGTTGGAATCATCTGCCATATATCTTACTCTCAGTATATGGAAATGTTGGACTCATCTGACATGTAGCTAGAACTCTGTATATGGAAATGTTGCACTACTCTGCTTTGTAGATAGCTC
>NW_006408999.1:79647-80521 GCF_000296735.1 Chrysochloris asiatica | reverse complement strand
TCTGTATATGGAAATGTTGCACTACTCTGCTTTGTAGATAGCTCTCTGTATATGGACATGTTGGACTCCTCAGACATGCAGCTAGCTCTCTCTGTATGAACATGTTGGACTCATATGCCTTGTAGCTTGCTCTTATTATATGGACAAATGGGATTCATCTGCCATGTAGCTAGAACTCTGTATATGGAAATGTTGCACTACTCTGCCACGTAGCTAGTTCTCTATATGTGGACATTTTAGACTCATCTGCCATGCAGCTTGCTCTCTGTACATGGATATGGTGGACTGATCTGTATGTCAGTAGCTCTCTGTATATGAAGACATTGGATTTGTCTGCCATGTAGCTAGCCTTCTAAATATACACATGTTGGACTCATCTGCCATGTAGTTGGCTCTCAGTATATGGACACGTTGGACTCATACACCATGTAGCTAGAACTGTGTATATGGAAATGTTGCATGACTCTGCCATGTAGTGATCTTTCTATATATGTACATTTTGGACTCATTTGCCTTGTAGTTAGCTCTCTGCACATGGATACATTGGAATGATCTGTCACCTAGGTAGCTCTCTGTACATGAAGATGTTGGACTTGTCTGCCAGGTAGCTAGCTTTCAGTATATGGACATGTTGGACTCATCTGCCATGTAGCCCAACATGTCCATATACAGAGTACTAGCTACATGGCAGATGAGTCCAATGTGTCCATAAACTACAAGCTAGCTACATGGAAGAGTAGTCCAACATGTCCATATACAGAGTATTAGCTTCATGGTAAATGAGTTCAACATGTCCATATAATGAGAGTTAGCTACATGTCAGATGAGAACAACATGTCCATATACAAAGAGTTATCTACATAGCAGATGAGTC